>NC_056725.1:1857933038-1857953038 GCF_019279795.1 Protopterus annectens
TATGTGTTCGGTGCTAAATTGTTTAGCAGTAGTATGTCTGCCTAGGATCCCATAACATGAGGACAGTAGTGTATTTTTTACTTTTCTTCACTGCTGAATGCCTGTAAGGAGTTTGCATGTTTTCTCTGTGTCTCTGTGGGTTTCTCCCACCTTTCAAAAACATGTTGAGTGTTTCCATCTCAAACTCACCAAAAATTGAGTCATGGGCAGCAGCACAGACTCTAAATGTTACTTATAGGGTGAATGGTTGTATAGACTGACCACTTTGGGCATCAGCTTTGGTGCAAAGTATCTTCAGGATTGGAGAACACAAATCACAGACTATGTGCCATGTCAGGGCTAGTCACTCAATCGTGTGAAATATGGCTGTAGGTGATTCAGTTATGTTGACTAATGTCACCAAATGAACATGAGCATTAGCCAGTAATATGTGGCTTGTGGACTCGGCCTACTCGTAACTACGCCATGGACCCATGCTAACAGTGGGAGAGGTCTATAAGCCTCTTTTGGCCAGTGTATCCTGACATAAAGTCAAGCAGGTATGAGTCAAAAAGCTACTGGCTGTTTAGTGTCCAGTTGTCTAGTTTGGGTTACCTGGGATCCATCCACAACCCCTTTTTCCCATTTTTGCACATGGGGTCAGGGTCTCACTTCAACAGTGAGGGGAAGTTATCAGACTTAGTGCCATACTCATGGCAATCAGGCTTCAGTGTAAGCTCAGCCTATGCTCCACAACAGGGTTGTGGTAGTTTGGAATAGAGTATATTCAGACAGCAGTTGCAGGAACTGATAGATAAACCAGAACAACATGAATTGGTGTTGATAATGGGTGACCTAAATGCACATATTGGGACATACAGAACAGGATATGAGGACTGCCTGGGTCCATATAGGTGGGACAACAGGAATAAAGAAGGAGAGGCTAGTAGACTTCTGTCGGGCAAATTTCTTGATGGTGGCCAACACATCATTCAGCAAGACAGTCACAAGATCCCACATAAGAGTGGCCAACGTGTAACTCAGGTAGACTTCCACCTAGTAAGGAAAGGTCAGTGGGGTAGAATCAGTAATTGTGAAGTCATCCCCAGTGAAACAGTTGTCCCACATCGGAAACCACTGGTTGCCACAATCAGCTGCAAGCAGTGGGTAGAGAAGTCTCCAAGGTTAACAAAGACTAGGCTGCAGACCTGGAAGTGGACTGGAGAGAAAGCACAAGAGTTCATGTAAATATTCAAGGCTGTAGCACCTTGAGAAGAAAAAGTAAATGGGTGGAGTTTAAGAAGAATGGCAGTGCCCAAAACAGCATGTATGAACACAATAGAAAATATATGCAGCTGAGCCAGGTATGGAAATAAGGTATATAAGGTGGAATGTAGAAGCCCAGGAAGTCATCAAAAGAAAGACAGAGTGCAAAAAAAAGTGGGAAAAAGAAAAGACTGAACGAATACTGGTTGGCTAACAAACAGACTAAGAGAAGAGTTGCAATAGCAAAGAACAAGCCATCAGAAGCACTCTACCAGTTTCTGTAAATTGAATTGGTAGACAGTATAAAGAAACTCTAGCAGACTGCAAGGTAAAGGCAGAAAGATGCAGAAGATAGTCAGATACCCTTCATAAGAGATGCCAGCAACAACCTGCTCAACAGTCCACAGGACATCAAAGGCAGGTGGAAGGAGTACTTCCAACAGCTTCTGAATGAAGAAAACCCCACAGAAGCTGTACTGCCCCAGACACAGCCTAAAATGAAAGAAGAGGAGGGGCCCACCCTAGAAGAAATGGCACAGTGGTGCAGAGGTAGTGTTGTCGCCTCACAGCAAGAGGTTCTCCGATTCAATTCTTGGCTGGAGTGCCTTCTGTGCTGTGTCTGCATGTCCTCCCTGCGTTCATGTGGGTTTTCTCTGGGTACTCCATTTTCCTCCCACATTACAAAGACATGAGTCTGGAGCATTTCTCCCTGGACCTCCGCTGAAAATCAGTCTGTTCCAAGTTGGACTTTCCCGGTAAACAAATGTTAAATAAATAAATAGCATAGGAATAGCACTAAAGAAAAGCAGCAGGCTCAGTTGAGGTCATAGCAAATATGATTAAGATGTTGAGTGAAATAGGGGAGAAATGGTGGGTCTATATCATTTAATCAAAATACGTATTCGCCAAATACATATTCATCTAACACTAAACAGTGAACATCATTTCAGTAAACTTTGGACTTTTTCTCAGGGTTAGGGAGCAGTTGGCCATCACCACAACTTTGTCCTTTTCCCCACTGTAGTGCTATCTTGAAGTTGGTATATATAGTTAGGGGGTGGAGTTGAAGGCTCCCACTTGGGTGGGTTTAATTTAGTGAAGTGTGTGTTCTGGAGTGCTAGCGGGTGAGAGGTTCCTATCCCTGGGAAAAAGTCTGAGATTCACTGAAATGATTTTTGCTATTTAGTGTTTGCTGAATACGTATTTTGATTAGGTAATATAGACCCCAGAAATGGCTCCTGAGGGTACTCATAACAGTACAGAGGGGTGTGTCCCAGATGACCGGAGAATAACCATACTCAGTGTCAACATACAGGAATAAAGGGGACAGCCATAACTGTGGGCAGTACAGTGGTATCAAACTCCTGTCACACTGTTTGAAATTTTTGGATAAGGTGTTTGATACAGGAATACACAGAGCAGTAGAAAGTAAGATGGGAGATGACCAGTTTGGATTCAGATCAGGATGTAGCACAAGAAGCTCAATGTTTGCAATGTGACAGATAGTTGCAAAAAGCTAAAGATGAAGAAAGAGTCCAACTGGGCATTCCTAGACATGGACAAAAAATATGACAAGGTCCCAAGAAAGCTGATTTGAACAGTCCTGTGGTGGTTTGAAGTCTCAGAAACATTACTAAGATAAGTGCAGGCTATGTACAAGGACCAAATTGCTTAAGTACAAACAATATTTTGTCTCACAGAGGGGTTCCCAGTGGGAGTGGGTGTGCATCAGGGTTCAGTTTTGAACCAACTGCTGTTTATATAGGTGTCGGACTGCATTAGCAATCAGGTCAGAGGGGACAAATCAGCAAAGTTCCAGTATGAAGGCAATGTAGCATTACAGGCAGACTCTGATTAAGATCTTCATCAAAGCATAGGCAAATGGAATGCAAAACTGAAGGCACATGGGATGAAACTGAGTACAGAAGAAACAGCTGTAATGGCAGCAATGGAGGATCAGAAAAAAGCTGGAAATTGAAGTAGAAGGGAACATAGTGGAATCGGTTAACAGCTTCAAGTATCTGGGATGGGTGGTTGAGGAGAAGGGAAGTTTGAATGGAGAGAGGAAAGCTAGAATCAGAGGGGCTACAGCCAACTTGAACAGAGTGTCAGGGGTGGTATATTACAGAAGAATGCCAAATAAGCTGAAAAGTAAGGAGTACAAAACAGTGGTACAACTAGTACCATAATACAGAAGCCTGGGCAGTAAGGCAGAGCAGCTGATTAAACTACAGATGATGGAGATTAAGTGCCTAAGATTGGTGGTAGGATGCACTCCGTGGGGCAGACAAAGAAATGAGGACATCAGTGCAGAACCAAAGTAGTGTCAGTTGCAGAAAATATCAAAGAGAACAGATTATAGTGCTTCAGGCACTTGTGGAGAAAAACAGAAGACAATTGTGTAAGGAAAATTTGGAACAGTCAAGAAGAAGGCAAGAGGAAATGAGGGCATCCAATAAAGAGTTGTATGGATTGTGTGAGAGAACACCTGTGACAATCAGTCATGACTCTCGTAGAAGATAGGAGAGTGACAGTAAACTGAGAGAGATAGCAACAGTTTACAAGACACCCCAACTCCATGTAGCAAATGGGATATAAGATAGTTACCGTTGCTCTATTTCTACTGACTACTGGATTTTTACAGCGTTTGCATTGCATTTGTGCAGGACTTTTTGCTGGTGGCGTGTTCCCTTGGCTTTTTCGTTTTCATCAGTTGGTTTGGTTTTTTAGTTCTATAGATAGATAGATAGATAGATAGATAGATAGATAGATAGATAGATAAACAGAGAGAGAGAGATAACATCCTAGCAAAGAGTAAAAAAGTTTTACAGATAAAACATTTAGTAAAAACTGCAAAGCTTGGCTTATGCTTCCTTGTAGTTTTTTATTGAATGATTTGTCTGTGTAACCTTTTTACCCTATATGTGGATGTTGTTTGGGATATTTTGCCAGCAGCTTAATGTTTATGGGTATTGGCTGGGTTTAAAAACTATGCTTCTAAAGTATACCAACAACACAAATGTCCAAAACCCAATAGATTGAAAAAGGAAAATAAATTAATTTTCTGATCTCCTAATTATAATCCTTTCACACCATTCAGACCACATTTAAGTGAAAAGTGGCAGTGTTGTAGATACATTTTTTCTAAAGTAAGGTGTATGCTTAGGGTTATCACAAATTACCAAGGTAGGCATGGGGCCTATGTCACCATGCTCCTTCTTAGTAATGCATACTAGCCATAACCCTAACCCTAAGGATGCACATAACCTTAGGAAAACCTTTTCTGTAAAACTATTACTACAGAAGACATCTCAGATAGTCACCACACACACACACACACACACACACACACACACACACACATGCGCGCACACACGCACACACGCACACACAAACACACACTCACACTAAATCTGTCCCCTTACATAGCCGTTCCTCTAACCCACACCCACATGCTCACACTTACACTAAACTTGCCCATCTTCACACCTAACCCTTTCTCTAAACCTAACCCACACACACTCACACATAACATAAACCAATACCCTATCCCAGCCCTTCCTCTAACCCTAACTGACATACCCTACCACCCCAATGCACTTCCACTTATCTTTGTTGGGAAAACATTCACTAAAAAAGGATCACTCACTCCAGCATTGGCACAAATTACACAGTACTACCATTCCATCTACCAAAGTAGTGCTTGACAAAATGTAATGCAACCATCTTTATAGATTCATAGATTGTTACTAGGCTAATGACACATGAGGCCCTTCTAAACCTAGCCAAGTTTTCCTTAAAGAATAATGACTTCCTGTATCCAAATAGGACATTAAGGGCCAGGCATTTATAGGCCACCTCTGTGCATAAGGGACATGGGTGTCAGGCCCGGTGGTATCTACCCAAAGAAAGGGAGAGAGAGAGAGAGAGAGTGTGTGTTCTCCCCCTTTAACATAACTCTTTAACCAAATCCATTAAAAATAAAGCCAAGTACACATTAAATACATCCAAACCTAAGTCATTCAAATGAACCCCATCACTGCTGTACCAGCTCAAATTCCTATCATCGAAACCCCTCTTTTCAATTACATACAAACCCAGCCTCTTCAATGCCTATGACACCCTATGATTTTCAAAACAACTAGCTCTCCATACCAACCTTGGCACAACTCAGAACAAACTACCACCATTTGAGAAAAATCTCTGCCTCAAACTCAGTAACAATCTGCACTAACAATTTACATCACCAGATTGATGAATATGGGCATCCTGAGGCAATGTAGAAATTGCCTCATGTTTACTGACAACCAGTTAATTCTCAAACAATCTGATAAGGTATGTAAGAGACATATTTACACAATGTCAGGTGAGGCAAAGCTCATCAATCTTATTATCAAGCAGGTTGTCAGTAGTACGCACGCTGCACCCATCACACACGATTCAAAGCAGAAACATAGATCTTATTATCAATCAGGTTGTCAGTAGTACGCACGCTGCACCCATCACACACGATTCAAAGCAGGAACATAGATCTTATTATCAATCAGGTTGTCAGCAGTATGCACGCTGCACCCATCACACACAATCCAAAGCAGAAACATAGATCTTATTATCAATCAGGTTGTCGGTAGTACGCACGCTGCACCCATCACACATCGATTCAAAGCAGAAACATAGATCTTATTATCAATCAGGTTGTCAGTAGTACACACGCTGCACCCATCACACACGATTCAAAGAAGAAACATAGATCTTATTATCAATCAGGTTGTCAGTAGTACGCACGCTGCACCCATCACACACGATTCAAAGCAGAAACATAGATCTTATTATCAATCAGGTTGTCAGTAGTACGCACGCTGCACCCATCACATACGATTCAAAGCAGAAACATAGATCTTATTATCAATCAGGTTGTCAGTAGTATGCACGCTGCACCCATCACACATGATTCAAAGCAGACATATAGACCCATATATGCCAAGACACTTAAATGTAACTTTCTAAACTCCAAATCCCTTCTAGATGAACTACACATAACAAATAACCTCATCAGCCTCGAATGTGCTCCTTCAAAACAACACCCACCTCAACACTTGCAGCCACATCTCCTGGAGCCTCTACTTCTAAGCTCATAAGGCAGGACACTTCACAATCCAACACACTAGTCATTGGAGACTCCATTGTAAGACACACTGATGTCCTTCTCACCAGGCTGAGTAAGGAGAAAGTCAAAGTTAGGTGCTTATCAGGGAACAGGAGCCACTACATTACACATGTACTCAGATCATTGGACTGCAAGTACCAGTATGACTCAGTCATAGTCCATGTGGGTGTAAATGACCTGAGAGGTACCCCCTCAAAACTATATAATGAGTGACATCATAGAGCTGTCAGAATATGTGTTCCAGACTGGTATGAGCCTAGCACTGAGCAGCATTTTACCTTCTCCAAGGACAATGCTACAATACAGACAGAAGATGACTGACTGTCTTTAATAATTGGTTTAGTTTTTGGTGTCATTCAATATTTGTCAGCATGGAAGGAGATGGTCAACTGATTGTGCTGCTTTGCCACAGATGGTCTGCACCTCTCCCCTCCAAGATTTCAAATATTAGCTAAAACATTGTCTTGCCCCATACTGCTTTTTTTAGGTAATGCCAAACTGAAAGTACTTCCGATATAGCATATCAAAACTAAGAAAATCTATAAGTGTTATTGCTGTATGCTGTCAGTCTAAGCAAGAAACTCTATTCCCTAGAAGCTCTCCTCACCGTAGAGAATGCTGACATCTGTACAGACATTGAGATGTTTTACAGCTGCAGAGAGCACCCCAGCAGTGCAAGACTATAATGCCTTCCACACACTTAGATCAGCTACTACCCAGAGAGGGACTAAAGGTGGAGGTGCTCAATTTGCATAAAAAATAAATATACCTCAAGGCTGGTCACACAGGACAATGCATTTGAGCTTCTCCATGTTCAAATCACAACAGGCAAAAAATCACATACCACTTTCTGGGTCTCTGTGACCCAGGAAATACATAATATATATTTATGCTTACTTGAAATACTCACCATTTAACCCAATAGCATATTCATGGGTGACTTTAATTACCCCACTAATAAGTGGGAATCATATATGACACCAAACAAGGGGGCAGTGAGATTCCTGGATTTTGTAAAAACAAATTCCCTGGACCAGATTGTCAATATGCTGACCAGGGGCATAAAAATACTGGATCTGGTCCTCACTAATATGTGAGAACGCTGCACACCCCCTAGTGTAATGTCCCTGATAGTAAGTTCAGACCACAAAATGGTGTCCTTTGAAGTAAAAACAAAACTCAGAACCCCAGCTAATCCTAGAATGTTCAGAAACTGCTCTAAGGCTAATTTCCTACCATTAAGTGATAACGTGGCAAAATTTCAAGCCCTCATAAACCCTGAGAACTCTGCTGTCCATGCGGAACTGTTCACAGAAACCCTATACAAGTATGTTAATAGCTGCATAGAGGTAGCTGTACCCACTGGGAAAAAGTACTGAACTAACTCAAAAAACAAGCCACCCTGGTGGAATTGTAACATCAATAGGTGCTATAACAGAAGAAAGAAAATTATCGCAAAAATTAGGACGTATAGCACCCAGATAAAAGCAATCTCCCCAAACTAAACAAACAGCACATTGGAAAAATAAAGTCCACAAGAGCTAAATCTGAGCTAAGGTCAGCCTCCAAGGCCAAGAACAACCACAAGGCATTCTTTAGTTATTTTGCACAACTTCAAAGACAATACACAATTTTGTACTGAGCTCATTGTTAATGGAGCTACCTATCCTGAGCCAGAAGATATAGCAAACTTACTTGCAGACAAATTCAGCTCTAACTTTATCTCCCACCTCTTTCAACCTCCCATCAGGAAATTCCGTCAAATATAATTCCCCCTACTATCACTAGGGAACAGATCCTCAATGCTGTCTCTAAGGCCAAGAACACTACATATATAGGCCCAGTCAGTATCCCAGGGTGCCTTCTAAATAGCATGAAACATGACCTATCATGCCATCTGAAGTTGCTATTTAACCATAGCCTCTAAACAGGCTTTGTGCCTCATGAATGGAGAACACACAGGGTTGGGAGGGTGGCCTAATGTTAAGGTGTTTGCCTTACAAACACAAGGTGCATGGTTTGAGTCTCTCAAAGGATAATTGGCTAAGCTTAAAATGGCTCGCAAGGGCAGTTAGCTTAGTACTAATCTATGAACAGCAACAGCCATCCTTCTGCACAAAGGTGGGCCATCTACAGACCCTGGAGACTACAGACCAATAAGTCTTACTAGTCTCATATGCAATGATCAGTAATAACACTGGAAACCAGCAGACACTGAACACACCCCAATATAGCTTTGTCAAGGGCAGGTCATGCCTACTGAATGTGGTGGAATTCTTTGACAAGTTCACCAAAGCAAATGATAACGGCAAAATGGTTCACACCTACTGTGACTGGCCAAGGCATTTGACACAGTTCCCCACTCAGACATTGTTGACAAATTCAAGAGGTTGAGTTTAAACTCTTATATCACCCAGTGGATAGCCAGCTGGCTCACAGACCCAGGAAGCCCACCGATATAAAGAAACCAATCACAAGCTGAGCCCTCAGGGATCAGTCCTGGGACCAGTCTTTATTCACATCTACTTATGTGAAGTCATGGCCAATATCAAGGGCTTCTGGCTGACCATATTTGTAGATGACTGTAAATTAGAAGTAGTCATGGAATCCCTCACCATCACAAATTTTCTCCATAAAGGGTTGACACAGACAAATAACTGGTATCAGAGCCATAGAGTAAAACTAAACGCCATAATGCATAATGGTATTTTTTGGGAAGTAATCCACCCCTGGTAACCATCATATTTACAATACACCCCTAGTAGTCAGGGACTTGAAGACACCCACACAGACACTAATTTTGACTTTGGCCATTACATGTCTACAATAATGAAGGAATCAATCTATGTTGTGTGACTTATAAACAAACATATGGCATTTAGGTCGACAAATGTCTTTGTTCTACTGCATTCAGCATTATTGTGATCTATCACTGAGTACAATGCACCCTTTGGTACATACCTAACCAGGCTCATCCAACAAGTGGAATGTTCACAAAGGTTCTTCACTAAAATAATACAGGGCATAAGTAACATGTCCTATGCAGAACACCTAAAAGCTGTATCCCTGTATTCTGTCTCGCAAAGGCTGTTGAGGGGAGCTTTATGCCTGGCATACAAAACATTGTCAGACCCCACCCTGATGGACCTCCTGCATATCTGCAAAACAAACAGCTCTAGAATTGTCCAATCAAAAGACTTAAACCTTGCCTGTGATATAAATAGGACCTGCTGGAGCGACAGGACTCCCCCTTCTCTGAAACAGGCTCCCCATCCATGTGAAGCGGAGTTCCTGCCTATTGCAATTCAACTGTAACTTGGACAATTGGATGTGGGGAACAGAAAATTCACCCCTCATTTGGCACCTATGTCTCTAAAGGATAGACAGCCAGTAAATGATTCATCTACAAGGACCTTGCTTGTAAATGTTTCATCTCCCATGCCCATCCTTACACTTATTAAGGGTACAAGAAGTTGTCAGAGATTTGAGATGCATCACTAGAATTAAAAAGGCCCTTGTGGTCATTAGCCTAGTACACACCTATTAACCAAAGGTTTGCTAATGCTAGCCACATTATTTAATTGCTCTGTCAGTAAAACCTGAGTACACAGCACTGGGATACATTTCAGGAGTATGTACTATAAATAGTACAATGAGGCTACTCTGATGGTGCGTGAAAGCTTGTTCCACTGGTGGGAGATCACTTGGGAGAGATATCTATCATGCCATCTGGTTCTGTTCATACTGAAATGTAAGTTTAGGTCTTCAGGGAGAGTATGGGTGGTATTTATGTTTTTTTAGGTGCGTAAGAAATTAAGGTAGGACTGGGCCATTCATAGACCTGAAGGCCAAGCAGAGTTTGCCATGCAAGGGTTTATAAGAGACAGAGTAAAGTAAGAGGGCTCTCAGTTGCTCTGTGTTCGCTAATAAACTCATTCTTGAGCTTTTCTTGATAAGATAGTGTTGTAAACGTTTAAATTGGGTGACATGCTTGGATTGCTACATGCATTCTATTACAGGCCTGACTGGGAATTAGTAGATAGGGACAATGACTTCCCTGGGTCTGCAGGATATGTCTTTAGTAATTAGTTGGAATAGGCAGAATGTCTTCCTATCAGCAGTAAATACATGGTAGTTAAATAAGAGTTCATTGTTCATGAATGCATCTAGGACCCTGGTAGGAGAAGAAGGTTTGAGGGAGTATCACTTATGTGCTAGGTACAGGGGTGATCTTGTTTCCAAAAGACTACAGCACTACAGTTTTAAGGGAGTTATTTACTAATGTTTAGGGTTTCTAATACACTGACAGGAACTAGCCCTGTTCCTAAGTCAGGATATGACTAAAATTCAAGAAATTAGCATTGCTTCACACTTTGATATTAGCTAATAGAGCTCTTCTCAGAACCCACAATGCACCCAGAATTGCCTCCTTGTTCAGCTCATATAGGGTTATATGTATGGGTACCATTTAAGTGTGCCTGGAAATTCTTTTTTTATTAGCTTGGAACTATGTGTCTATTCCACCTTGCTCTAGTTTCAGTTTGTATATCCTACTATTATATGACTTTATGCCTGTCAGTATGCAGGATATAATAATTGCTTAGTGAACAATTTCAATAATTAATGCTACATTTAACTTTCTTCTTTGACTACAGTATTTGGTTTTCTTGCTTCTACTTTCTTAACTGTTGGTATTGGATGATCCTATGTGATCTGAACTTCTTCATTTTCAGGAATTTGGTTCACAACCTAGAATTTTCCATTTAAAGCCTTTCTTAATTTTGTTTCACGTTCAGTAGCTATTACTTCATTCAGTTCATATCCTCTATATTAGCAGTTCTTACTGTTTCAGTAACCTCTTCTATCCATTCAGCATCTTTATAAATACTTCTTTTTTAGAAACTATTACTATTACTTTTGTTTTCTTCTCAATTCTCTATAAAAGATTTTGATCATCACTGACTTACTTGTTTTGTACATTTCCTTTCTGTCAATGTGCCTTCTAAGTTTTATCTGCTTGTGTTGATAATTTTAGTCTACTATTGCATATGGTATTAGATAAATTATACTGTATCAACAAGTTAAAATTAACAAACATTATGCTTCACATATGGGGTGGCCACAGTGGTGCAGCAGTTAGCGGTGTCACCTCACAGCAAGAGGTTCTCCGGTTCGATTCTCAGCTGGGGTGCCTTCTGTGCGGAGTCTGAATGTCCTCCCTGTGGTCATGTGGGTTTCCTCCAGTTGCTCCGGTTTCCTCCCACATCCCAAAGACATGCTGTAGGTAGATTGGACACTCTAAATTGGCCCTAGGTGTGAGTGTGTGTGTGTGTGTGTGTGTGTGTGTGTGTGTGTGTGTGTGTGTGTGTGTGTGTGTGTGTGTGTGTGTGTGTGCCTTCTGTGGAAGGTTGGGCGCCGGGCTGGCAACTCGACACCGTAAAACTCCACTGCCAATCATGAACGGACAGGTGATCCACTGTGGCGACCCCTAACTGGGAAAAAGCCAAAAGAAGAAGAAGAAGATGCTTCACATATATTGCCATATATCATATAACCTAAGCAACATTACATAAATTATTCAATTCCTGCCCTTTTTTTAAACAAGAAGCATCTTTATTAAACCATCACTTTCTTCATAAGTAATCATACATTTATATAAATGAAAACAAACCACACTGACACAATCCTAGTTGTAAGCATTTTACATCACAAAACATACTGATGCATACCCAGTTGCAAACATTATACATCACTTATAATCTACTCAATCATCTTAAGTCAAACATTATATAGCTCATTTAAGCCCTGCCTTCTTTTAAACCTCATTCTTCCCCTGTATGTATTGTTCCCACAATTCCCATTTTTTGTTATGTAGATTGCTCCAACCTTTTTCTAAAGATCTCAATTTCAGTTGTGTATCTCTTTTACTATATTCACTGCTACTCTACATTTAATGTAGTTGGTTTAGATTTTGATTTCCATTTTCTAGCAATTGCTTTTTTGGTAGCCACCATTATTAGATATGGCAAGGCCTTACCATGTCTAGGCAATTCCGATTCTGTATCATAGCTCAGAAAAATCATCTCCCTCGTCACAACAACTTGCCCACCCAGCATCTCTGACAGTGCATTCTGCAGGGAATACAAGTCCACCAGCTCATTGCACTCCATAAATATGTTCCCAATTACTTCTTTCTTCTCTGTCACATATCCAACATTTGCTATCTACCTGAGGAAAAATTCTCTGGAGTCTATAAACATCTCCAAGGGAAACTCCTAAATCTAAAGATTTTGTTGCCTATTTGGGAGACATACATATATCCTCCCATTGTTTCTTTGCGAATTGCTTAGCCAATTTCCCTTCCGATCCTTTCTAACCTCCTCTGATTGATTCTTATAGTGATTATGCAATATTTTATATGGTCTCCTAATTATCCCTTTTTTAATAGCAGCTTCTGTTCTAGATTCCCATTTTATCATCTTTCCCTCTCCAATTATTTGCTGCCAACGTTGATGCTTCTATGGTACATTATACTTGCTCCCTTCATTTCTTTAATTACTCTACAATTGTTGTGGTAAGTTTTATGTATTATTAATTAGTAGTTTAGCTGCACAGTAGTATATTCTATTTATTTCTGTTACATCACACGAATCTCTCTTAATGGATCCAGTTACTGTATTCTTGTTTTATCCATCCTCTAACATAATTGGTCACTTTCTGTAGTCTCTTTCTCTTATCTATCTTAATATGCCTGTCCATATCTAAATAGGTCATCCATTAGATAATTCTCCTCTTGGGAGAAAGTGCCCTCTTTCCCTGCTGTGTAATATTACCTGAATTATCAACCAAAACTCCTGCAGAAGCTTCTAAAGTTACTTTGCTATGTATTTTCTAAAAGTGTCATGTTCTGTCAGTTGTACTATTTTCTTAGGATTTATTGGCTTATAATGTTGGAATACTGCCTGTAACAGAGTCTCCACATTAAATCCTTCACTTCTTAGTCGGCCTACAACTTTAAATTCTATTTGCTACCTTTCCACAACACTGAAATCATTCCTTCTCAATGCATCACGTTTTTGCATTGCTATTTTTTAATTTGTGAAATTTACCATTTATAGATCTCTTTGCCTGTATATATCTTCAAGTGTCTTTGAAGTTGCAGTGGTTGTATTGTTACAGCTTCTGCTTCTGCATAAATATGACATCATAACTTATTCTGTCCCAGGGTCCACATGTATTCTTTATGAATTTTGATAGCCTCTGTTCTTCTTTTTCTTGTAGCAGTTTCCCTGACACATCTTTTTCCAGACAGTTTGTTTTTTGATCTGCTCTATTAATGATTTCATCTGTATTTTGTATCAGTTTTTTTATGAAGAAGTTATTTATTTATTTCTTTTAACTTATTTTTGCTCTTTCTATATATCCTCTGTGTAGAAAATCTTGACTTTGTTGCATGATAGAAACAATACATACTCTTTCTTCTCCTCAACAGTCCACATTATTGCCTCTATGCCACTTATTCAGACCGTCATGTTTTTGTTTTGTTTTGTATTTGTGGACTGCTACTTCCTTCTACCATGGGGCTGTTGCTTGCAGTGGCCTAGTCCTGTGGCAGGAATGAATAGGAATGTTTCCATGTTCGGAATCTACACTTTTTTTGCCATTACTGGTGTATACTCCAGGACTGGGCACTTTTTATTTGGAGAACTGTGCAGTCAGTCTTTCTTTTTATTTTTTAACCCTTTTTCCATTACATATAAAATGCAGTCATATATCAGTATATCTTATTGGCATTTTGTAGAAACTGGGTCCGCCATGTGAAAGAACTTACCAAGGCTTCAGGACGAATTCATTTCCAGCATTCTTGTTGCTGATTCCAGCTCTCCATTAGCACTGCACTTGAACCCATCATGACCCCTGGTAGTAATGCACTTTTGACTGATATGGGCACCAGATGGAGAATTAAAGATAGCAATAACTTTACAGACACTGGTAACCTTTTCAGATTCAGATCCCTGAGACCAGCCTGGACTTCACGATACATCAGTATTCACTAATCTTTTAAAGGAAAGTGTGCCTGCAGCCCTCACTGTGAGGGATCTGTCAGACATTCAAAGTGAGTTACTTAGTAGCATATATTCAGCCAAGTGAGGTTCTCAGTAATGCCAGAGGGTGGGATAGAGTCAATGACATATCCTTTACAAAAACAAATGATTTGTGTCAAGGGACTGCAATCTGCTGATTCCATTATTTCTGAATTACATTATAATACTCCACAGCTTTACATATAATGCTGATTAGTTGGCCCTTCTCAAGGTCTGTAGCCATCCTTTGTTTACAGAGTATCACAAAACCTGTTCTCCAAGCTGTTGAGCATGTGCCCATTGGAGAGGCTATAACTGAGTATGGCTAGAAAGGAACTAAGGAGACTTTATTTAGTGCTGGTTAAGAATCAGCTCGGTAAACTGTCAAGACCCGCAGAGTTCGTTTTTCTGATTTTGGAGAGAGCATTTAGGATATGTTCAGAAGTGGTTATGGGGGGTGACTGTAGAATAAGTGAGGAAAATGTAGGTGGGGCAGGAATAAATGAGAACGAAATTTGTCTGCAAGTATATAGTGATATCCTGTGGGTTGGAGAAAGCTGTGCCTTTTGAGACCTTTTGAAGGTTTTGGAATACTGTTTAGTTAAGACTCCTAACAAACTAAAGAAGGCTTTATGCTTATGTTTAGAGGGATCACCTTCATTTCATCGACAGTTCATTTCACCGACATTCAACTCAGCAGACCCAATTCACTGACACTTCATTTCACTGACACTTCATTTCACCGACACTCATTTCATCGAAATTGATATATGGCCTATTCCCTACTGTAGAGTGACCCTGGAGTTAGAATATATAGTAATGGGGGGTGTGGGGGGTACAGCCCCCACCACAATTGGGGGTGCAGAGCCCCCCACATACTGGGATTCTATAATGGTTTGTTGGTAATAGTTATTCATTGCACTTGTAAGAATGCATCTGTATACTGTAAAACGTTTATGATATGTGGGGGGCTTCGCCCCCCCACACCCCCCATTGTGGGGGGCTGTGCCCCACACCCCCCTTACTATATATTCTAACTCCAGGGTCACTCTACAGTGGGGAATAGGCCATATATCATTTTCGACGAAATAAGTGTCGGTGAAATGAAGTGTAAGTGAAATGAAGTGTCAGTGAATTCGGCCTGCTGACTTGGTTGTCGGTGAAATGAACTGTCAACGAAATAAACGTGACCCATTTAGAGATATGCAAGAGATAGAAATGGGGGATTACAGTGGAGTAGGAGTGAGTTGTTTGTAAAAGATTAAGCACCAGTCTGAATAGGTATTTACGCCTCTCATAACTTGATTCTATACTAGTCATCAATAAGACATTAATAATGAACATGAGACAGCTGCTACACTGCCTTAGAGTTCCTAGTGCTAGCAGACTGGTTACAGTAAAGTAAAGGCACACTGTCATGCCAGTGTGGCAGAAAACTGGGACATAGTTCCTAGAGTTATACAGGAATGATATAGTGGCTAGAGCTATACAGAAGACTATAGTGCCTAGAGTTAGACAGAAGGTCCAATGGATCCATGTCAGACTGTTTTTTTTTATTTTCTTGCTATAGTAAGCAAGGCAAGATGTATACTATACTACTATACCTGTGCAGGGTTATAATATGATAAACAGGAATAATCCCAAGGAACAGCAAAGCAGGCGCACACAAAGAAGTGTCTTATGTGGACAGAGATGCCATGACTAGTGCAGGCTTAGATTATAGGTTGCAGTGTATTTATGAACGTGGCACCACAATGCTGGTATAAATGTCACAATTATGTGCAGGGTTATACAGAGAGCAATATTTTCATGCAGCACAATGCTCTCATGGCTAGCATAAGAAAGCAGTATTACAAGACATATTACAGTGTACCACAGCAGAGCACGATGAAGACATGGACACCCAAATAATGCAGGCTTTGATAACACTATATAGTATTCTTCTGTGAAGATATACAGATATACAAAGCAGAATATTAATATTGATACAAAACTAATGTGAATAAGGGAAATCTGCTTACATAGATGCTACAGCTTCACAATATACACGATAAGTATAATACAGGATACAAATGTTGATATAGAACTAATGTAAATAAAGGGCAAATGGCTAGTGTAGATGCTGTAACTTAAACAGGTTTTAAACACAACAGTGCAGTATAACAATGTCACAATGATGCATGCTTAAAACAGGCACTACAGTATATGAATACAACAGATTAAAGCAGGCACACAACAAAAATGTAGGAAAAAGAACCAAAAACGGGATAACACAACAAAGTAGAATGAAACTGCATAAAGTTGTTTAAATCAGGAAAGGGCAGTACCCAGTCAGATATAAAATAATGTAATTTAACAGGGTAAGTGCAGTAAAGTATATTAATTGGATAAAAATATAACAGAGAACGCAAAAATCTATCTACATAACAAATACACCAGCTGAAGGTAAAGAACCATCTAAAACTAGCAAAAAAAGGACAGGAGGAAAGTAAAAGCAGAAGCACCTAAATGAAAGCACAGTATAGTATTTTCGACTAAGGTATAACAGAAACAATCAATGGACATGATTAGAAAGAAAATCAATGGTGACAATTAGAACTCATTCAAAGTAGAGCCAGGTGATTAAAGTAATACAGAAGTTCCACAGTTAAATAAACAATTAGAAACTACAAGTGAGTCAGTAAGACAAATTAAAGAGTTTAGTTAGAAGAACAAAGAAATACAATAGAAATACTGTATAGTCCTTACCTTGCTATTGAAAGAAAACAGGAAAAGTATTACCTGAGCTAAGCAAGCACTGCCTTACGTCTGTGGCACTGTGAGTACCATAGCTAGCCAGGTTCTAGTGAAAGAGTGGGCTTGATTGCAGAGTCCTCTTCCAGTAGATTAAATTGCACCTTAACTCATTAACACCTGTGTGGTGTGGAATGTTGCACCCCTTACAGCCTGCACGTGTGCTTGCATTACAGAGCATTTTCTGAAAAGTCAACTTAAAAAGCATAATTTAATCAAGGCTTTTCTACTCCGTGACATCCTAGATTAACAACCTTAGTGTCATTCTATTAGCAAATCCTTGCCCGTTCTTTATCTGCCTAATATCAGCTGGTATGTCACTTAGTTAAAAAGTCAACCCCAAGAAAGGTCTGGATGCCGTAAGGAGCTATTGGAGTTAACTAGAAGTGTACAAAAATACACTATAGGCTTAGAGTTCAAGGTCATTCAATGGCCTTAAATTTACAGTACACAAGATTAGACAATTATCCAAACTGGACTCGCACTGAAGAGAGACCTGCAGCACACTCAAACCTGGAAGAATAGCAGCTTTCATCTCTCGCCAGTAGCAAGCAGGAAATCAGATTGGAATGAAAATTTACTCCAGCAAGTTCCAGGGGTCACCAAACCAGCTCACGGGTAACTACATATAACAAGTGCAATTTATGCCTTGATCAGATAGAAAAGGGATGAAAAATCTGAATACACAGAAAACATGTGGTTAACCAGTTCACATTTCTTGAAAATGAAAAAGGAAGTTTCATAAAATGGAGACTTGTGGATGGCGAACAGAAAGGGAGCAGTAGCTGTATGGGCTATGAGTGCAACAAACTGGATAAGTAGATTATGAGTATGAAAAATGAACTTGATGGTTATTCTGAATGCTCTGGGCATCTGTGCAAAGAACTGGTTGTGTGCCAGAAGGAGCTGAACTAAATCACCAAGTTATGATGACACCAGTGGTATACTGTACCTAAGAGCAGCTGGGGTTCATGTTGGGGGAGGAGCAAAACATGGATGGCATTATTCAAATTATTCAAAAGTAACTGCTGTCTGTTTTAGTGAGAGAAGTCTGCTTTAAATACTGGTTTATAATAAACGGGAGGAGTAGGTAAGTATAAGCTATTTATTAATATAATAATGGAGGATTAATGACACTACAGAAACTTAAGGGAAGAATGGTAGCAAATGATGCAGGGAAATGGTGGAAATGGAGTACATGTGATTAAGGGCAAACCCAATGTTTCCAAGTGGGAAAACATCTGACAGTACTTTGCTTTGCAGATTGTTTTCAAGTCCCTCCACCAAAGAGCTGAATGACAGAAGGGGTAGAGTACTGTGCAATATTTTCTTCAGATCGCTCTAGCAAGGGAGACGTGACCTTCTCTTGTCCTCCCATGCCTTGTATTTTGTCACTGAGCATACAAAGGCAGAAAATCATAAAAGCATTGCAGAAAAATAAACAATGTAAGGCTGAATAAATTAGAAGTAGATGCTTTAAAGTTGGTAGATGCAGGGAAAGATATCATCAGAGAGTTACTGTAATAAAAAGATCACCAATACAGGAGAAAATGATGAATGATGATTCTGTCTTGCACAAATAATGCTAGAAGTGATTTGTAGTATTATGTAGTAACTGTATCACCTGACACGAATGCCTGTGAGATGCTGTGCACTCTGGTGTGAGTCTGCTAAACAGAGGTCGAATTTTATTTATTAGCTCACAATGCTTGAGCGTGAAGTCTGTCAAACAGTACTCCCAGCACAAAGGAGAAATTACATCCTAATGCATGTATTAAACCAAGGGTATGATTGCAATACTTATTCTTACAGACAGAAAGGCTAACAGAACAGGCTGTATACAATTTCAAATGGTTTAATATCAGACATGTGTAGTGCGAAGGCTGCCAAGTAAATAATAGAAAACAAATGACCTAAGCAACCTAAAACATTGGTCCACATGGAATGTAGCAAGAAATGCTATTCAATCAAAAATATGAATAATCAAAAAAAATTAAACCCATATCATACCATCACATGTAAGAACTTGTTTTCCTGAAATAGATACTAGATAATGTTTCAGTAAAAATGTCTGAATAATAAACTCAAGATGCTGTGAGATCTGAGTAAACACAAACAGCACTGGAGTCAAGTGAGTACACCTTAAAATGTGCTGATTTTATTTTCAGCTACTTTGGTAATTATTTGACAGATACAAAAAATACAGTAGGAGGTATATCTAGTGTTCAAATAAACTGATGTCAAAGCTAGGTATGGAACTTGTAACCATTCATCCTACAGGGAGTCCTGTAGTGAGCACTGATAAAACCTGCTTGACAAGAAACACAAAGACCCTACAGCATGCTGGGAAAGACAAGGTGAAGCTCTTACAGCATGCTAAGTAATACGGTGAAAAAGCTAATGAAAGTAAATAAAGCAAGGCCAGTGGGCAATTAAAGGATTCCTGCCATTCCTGGATTTTGGCTGTATGTGGGGAGGAATAGAATGAGAAGCAGATGGCAATCATAAGAATAAAGATGGCATCTATTCTCTAAAAGTAGTGAAGCATTTAGCCAAAATATATGCATTTCGCTTGAATGGCAGAAGGAAGACTACATAGGTTCATAGGTTTGTAGGTAAGTACTAGGCTAGCTGCCCTTGATGGCCATTTTAAATTTAGCCAATTTCTCATTTGGTATAGATTGACCTTACCCACCGCATGGTCTATAATT
>NC_056725.1:1857955538-1858163038 GCF_019279795.1 Protopterus annectens
CTAATGTGCAATATTAATTATCAAAATATAACTCAAAACAACCTGTCACCACAAGAAATGTTCACAAGAAAACCCCCCAAGATAAACCCCCAAAAACATTGTACATACCCACAACATTAGTGATAACTGTACTCACATGCATTACTGTACTTATATATGTACACATTCATACTAATAACACTATTGTACATATTAGAGAAATACCCCCTACCATTGGTCATTAAGTCCAGGTTTAAATAGGGCTCCTAATTTAACTATCCATCTACGTTCCTTATTCAACTGTATTTTATGTCTGAAAGACTCATTCATAACTTTTCCTTTCACCATATCAATGCCTACAAACACAAAATGGGCAGTACTATGCACCAGTGTATGTTTATATAGGGCACAGTATAATATATGTCCCACTGGGACTTATCTGCACATGACTAAAGCATCTCTTTGATGATCCTTAACAGATTCACCCATGTTACATGGGTGAACCTGTTAAGGATCATCAAAAATATGCCATTTATGGAAACAGTCCAAGGACGCCATGTTATGTTGATGTAAGTGCAGGCACTGTGTTACTGTGGTAATGGATGACTGGTAACTTGCTATCATAATCTTCTGATGACGAGCAAAGAGTATGTATTCTTTCTGCTGGGTACCACTACATAGTGTTGATGTTGTCACAAACTTCTGTTTACACAAGGCAGAAGCAACACATGGGACCATACAGAATACCTTTAATATCCTGACAGCTTTTTCTTTAGGAATAATTTCACCAAAGACTACTGTAGCTTACCTGTTAGAATGCATTGCTTCAAGTGTGCATCAGACATACTTTTAAATCCTACTATGTCAGAGTATTATATATTCTAAACAGAGAGTGAGGGTAATCATTTAATAGAATGGAACAATGTACTGGGATTTGTTAAGAGACAGAGAGAATATGTTGCATGAATGTGTGTAGCAGGTACAGCCTTCAAATACCTTTTGCAACAGTCTGAAGGCATTTACTTAACTTGACAGTTAGTCTGTTGCTATGACAAAGCTAAGGAAAGAGTTTCACCTGTATTTATTTTTATTGCAGTCTTGTTTTGCACATAGCACATTAACTCTCTTTGTAAACATCATCATGAAATTGTAATACAATATAACCAGAGTGGAGTTTTTATATAGAGTATTATGCCAAAAAGCAACAATTGTATTTTGTTTCATGTTATGGAGAACTTGACCCATA
The DNA here is from genome assembly GCF_019279795.1 of Protopterus annectens. Taxonomy (NCBI): domain Eukaryota; kingdom Metazoa; phylum Chordata; order Ceratodontiformes; family Protopteridae; genus Protopterus; species Protopterus annectens. The sequence goes on from NC_056725.1 coordinate 1,857,956,764, forward strand.
TTGCAAAAACACAGAAAAGCAAACTTCCCTGTTTTAAATATAGACATAACTTTTAAAAATGGAAGAGTAAGCATTTTATGCCCTTTGCCTTAGCAAGGTATTAGGTTAGTCTTGTAGCAGTTTCTTTCCAATGTGTGACAATGTACTCATTTATTTCAGAAGTGTTTCCAGGAAAGTTTATAATAGGTTGGTCTTGGCTCATTTCCAAGTTAAAGTAGAAGTGGTGTTGTGCCAAGAACAGATAACATACAGATTACTGACAGCACTGTAATAATCATGTCATAAAATGCCCACACAAATGAAGCTGTTTTGAGAATGAACTCTCATCACAGTTGCATGCTGCATATTTGAATTTAAACATTTAAATTCAGAAGCATCATGCACCACAATGGTAGCATATAATGGCCATACATCAGGAAAACAAGTAGAATTAACAGTACCATATTGTCAGGTATGAGATGCAAATGTTCCTCTATATTAAGAACAATTAAATATATTAAACCAAAATTAAATAATTAAACAGCAAATATGTTAGACCAGATACAGAATAAAGACTTCCTCTACAGAAATTAAGGGATATGCGCATCAAATAATATCTATGGTGGTGTGGTTGGTTACTAGATGACCCATGCAGGCTGGTTAGGATCAGTCTAAAAAGTAACACCAAAACACTGTTTGGGCTCTGCACATACAAGAAGGGTGGGAGTTAGGTGCAATGCCATTCAACTGGCAATAGAGAAGAACATGACAACAGAAAATGTTTTTGAAGTAGTCAAGTGCCTCCTCATTGCTAGGGACATTGAAAGAGCTTGAGAGAGGATTTGAACATTATCAGCTAGCTGCACGCAATCATGCCCCTACATTAGTATTGGTTATGGACTTAAGTTTCTCAGTTAGCTAAGGTCTCTCTCTTGCTTCGGAGATGCCTTCCCTCAGAAAAGGGCCTTGGTCATACTTCTATCTACTCTAGCTTTAGTCCTAGAAGGAAGCTTTTCAGTTAAAAGTGTTTATCTCCTCCTCCTCTGAAGTTGCATCACAAAAAAGGCCCTCAAAGGGTGTGGAAATATTCACAAGCCTCTGGCTGGGTTTGTACAGTTGGTCTTTTTTCAGCTGCTAAGCAGGTTATTGCAATGTAAATGCAAGTTGCAAAACAGAAGAGTCTGTCCATTGTTTGTGCATATGTACTGAACAGATATTTGGGGTATACTGCCTTTTTGGAGAACATGAGAGCAGTTTATGAGATAGTACCACCTGCAGGCTTTGTATTTTAATTGGCGGATTTTAGTTTCACATGGAAAATGATGGAGATACCTGGAGAGTCATAACTACAAAAAGAAAGAGCTTGCCTAATGTGAACCTGAATGATGAATTATTGGACTTTTTTGTTAATCATGGACTGAGCATAACAAACACCATCCCTGAGCCCAAAGATTCCCATTACAGAATCTGGTGCCTGAGCAACTTTATTTATGTATATATGCAGGTATGTATGCATACATTTATTTATTTGTTCTTTGTTGACCTGGTTATACCACTAGTCCAGTATCCTCTTTTCACAGGAGTAAAGAGGTGGTATTTGTACTGACCATATGAACTTGAGTGGGGCACCAGGGAACCTCTATCTTTTTTTTTTTTTTGATAAGTACTGTAGTATCTTTTACTTCATCTGAGTTATCACAAACTGAGGCAGTTGGGACCTCAGTTTAATATCTCATCCAATGAACAGCTCACTCAAAAGTGCAACTCTCTCCCAATGCTGCACTACTGAGTCAGTATTGGAAAACTAATCCAAGTACCTGGTGTGGGAATAGAGCCCACAGCATTCTGATCCACCAGCACCAAAGGTCAGTGTGATACCAGTAAACCATTAACATTGACCCCAGGTCAAAGGTTAATAACTGACTGTTTAGTGGAGACTTCAAAGATGGCTGTACACTGAGTAACAGATTAATTAAAGCTCACCCAGTGTGAAAACAGAAACAAAAAAAAGAGAGCTGGTGAATTTGTCTTTTGTGTAAATTTCAGTAACTGGCTAGTAAGTACACTACCTGAATGCCAGCAAAAAATAAATTTATAGAACCAGAAAGAAAATCAACCACAAAAGATGAGGAGAAAACAATGGCTGGGAAGAATCCTGAAGTTTTTCAACAAAAATCAGAAATCAGTTCAAACTACAGCTTTGGTGTAAGACATGACTTCCAGTAATCTAGAGGAAAAAATAAGTCAAATCTGCTCAGAGCTGATTAAAATAAACAAAACACTGAAGGGGTGTATCAACTCAAATAAAAGGCTGGAAAAAATGAAGACACATTACACAAACAGATATCAACAGAAAGAAAAACTGCAACTTGGAAATTAATGAATATATGTGGGAATACAAAGCATCAGTGAGATTTGTGAAATAAGGCAGAACAAGAAAACCTGGAAATATTTGACTTTTTTGACTTTGTTAAACTTGTAGGGGATTCTAAAAGACATGGGTCTGGAGCATCTCTCCCCGGGCCTCTGCTGAAAACAGGCTCTGTGGAACCTAGTCGGACTTTCCCGGTCAACAAATGTTAAATAAATAAATACATTTCAAAGCATATGCCCTACTTCATGTCATAAATTTTTTGTAAGAAAATTAAGGAGAGGGGAAGAGGAAGGACGAAGCAACTGTAAGTAAAACAATTTTTGTTCTTAACAGTATTTTTATAAAACATCACAATACTGTATGCAATATAGTAAAGCTTTTTCAGTTACTTTTATGTGTAATAGTGATACTAAACAGGTGTCCTTTATTCTTTCTTCTTCTTTCTTCTTGTTCAGTTTTAAGAAATGTAAGCACTGCAATGTGAAAAGAGAAGAAAGCCTGGACAAAAGAGTATGATATAAATAAAACTGATACCCTTTTTTCTTACTTGTGCAAAGGGGAATGACTGGATTAAGACTCTTGACTTGATCTAACAACAAGTTTTAAGTGAAAGCAAGTAAACAAAAGAACATTTAATATATAGGAAAGTTTTCCTTTAGCAAATAAGTGTCCACAGTGCAGCATGAAATGCTTGTAGATGAAGGTCACTGTATATCTGATTTCCTTGTCTCTATGGAGACAAGCTGATAAGGCAATAAAAACAGAATACATTTTTTTATTTCAATGGATAAAGGATACTGCTTTCTGAAAGGAATAAAGACTAAATAGACAACACTTAGAAGTACAGGCTGTACCATGCATCTTAGCATGGTTAAGCTTCATTATGGGTTAATTAAAGCCTGTGAGTATAGCTGTCAGTCTGGAACAATTGTTCCTATTATGTAGGTTAAACTTCATTATTTGAAGATTTACATAGTTTGGTGTGTTTGCATTAAGTTTATAGGTTGGGTATTCTGAGGGAGTGTTTTTTTGAGTTTTTTTTATTAAAACAAAACATCTTGCAAGATCTGACATGGGTTCAAATGGATATGACAAGAAACAACTGTATAAAAGATAAACCTGACAAACATTAGTCTATGCATGTAACACAAAAGCTGAAACTAGGCATTTATAAAAGCTGTTATACTTAAAAAGTGTGAATAATAACTTCTTATCACAATGGCCACACTTTCCAAATTATCTTTGAATATATGTAGTCTCACAGGTATATACAAAAAAGAAAGAGAAGTGAACTATATTAAGAAATGCAGACTGCAAATAGCTATTCTACAGGAGACACATTTGGAAATACATGAGCATGTGAATTTGATAAAGATAGAATTTCAGGATAGTTATTCAGAGGAATATCTGAGACAAAGGAAAATGGGAGTACTTATATTAATTGCTAGAGCAACTCCAATAGTGATAGAAGAAGAAAAAGATAGCAATGTTAGATCTGTGGTAGTAAGGGGTTGCTAACAAGGGAGGAGGATTAAGCTGGCATGTATTTATGCTGCTACAATAGAGCTTAAGAAAATGCTGGGAGAAATAATCAGCTTTCATTAGAGAATATTACTTATAGGTGGGGACTGGAATGTGATGCAACAGTGAGGATATATCTTGGAAGTTTGAAGGGAAAATATAACAAAAGATAGATTTTTGAAGAAATTTATGAAATAGTTGGTATGGAAATGTGAATTCAGCAGTAAGAGCTCAGAGAGAATTTACATATTATTCCTTAATGTAAAAAAACTGGGCTAGGCTTGACAGAAATTATATATCACAGGAACACGTGCATTTAATTTAAAGTTTTGACACACATCCAATAACTATTTTGGATCGCATGACAATAATAACTAAGTTCATAGGATCATAGCAGTTTACTAGGCTAATGGCCCTGGGGCCCTTCCAAGCCTAGCCAATAGTTTATCTCAAAAAGATACCTCAGTCAGTACCTGTTCCCCTTGTCAATGAGGGACACAGGTGAAAGCCCTGGAACAAATTTATGGTTTCCCATCCACTTATCAAGGTTGCACTTGAGGAGGGTCAACAAAGTGCTCTATCTGACATATATTGGAAGTCTATTCCAGAGATAGGGCAGCCTCTGAGAGATAAACCTGTCTCTCCATCAGGTTTTATTGATGTTGCATATTAAATTCAGGCCTTCTGACTGGGTAGTGCATGAGGAGTTAGACTTACAGATATGGAGCATCTCTAGTTGGGCAGGGTCTGAGATTTCCTTGTAGGTGAGACACTGATCAGCCCTGAGAAATCTGTGTGATACCGAGTAGAGTGATAGTGATTTGAGCCTGTCTGCATAGGACAGGTGTTGGAGGCCATGGATCCTCTTTGTGAGATACTTCAGTGGCCTTTCCAGTTGGTGCAGATGTTTGGAGAGGTACATCCCAAACAGGGCATTATACTCAATTATTGGTCTAATGAGGGAGGAGTATAGAGAGGTAATAACCTCTTTTTTTCTGGATATAATCCCTTTACTTATGAGATGAACTAAGTAAAAGGCTTTTCTGACCACTGCCGCTACATGATGGTTGAATGTGAGGTTGTTATCAACCTGATTGCCCAAGTCTCTCACCACAGGTTGTGTGCTCATGGGGTTGCTGTTGATGTGGTAATTAACAGAAGTCATGTTTTTGCGGAATGGTATGATGATACATTTTTTTGCATTTAGACCTGAGACCATGACTTTGGCACCAGTCATTAGTTGCTGTCAGACCCTCTTGCAGTATGTTAACATCATTTAGGGAGTCAATGACAGCACCCAACTTTCAGGACCTCTGAGAAATAGATGCCAAACAGTAAGGGGCCAGAACAGATCCCTGGGGAACTCCACTAGTGACAGCTCTGCTATCGGAGGTGGAGGTGCGTATTTTGACTTTGAGGGTCCTGTTGTGAGCCAGTGGGCAACCCACCTGATGAAATAGGGATTTATACCAAGTTGTGTTAGCTTTTTGATGATGCCCAAGTAAGGGATTGTGTCAAAGGTCTTGGCCAAGTCTTTCCCTCATCTAGGGCCTTGGTGACAGTCCCAAAGAAGTCAACCAGGTTCAACAGGCAAGATCTGCCCCTGACGAATCTGAACTGGGTGGGATCAAGTGCTTGGAGATTGCCTATGTCCTTGTTTATGAGATCCATAATAGTATGCTCCATGGCTTTACAAATCAGACTTCTCAAGCTAATGGGGTGATAGTTTCGAGGGTCAGTAGTGGCACCACCTTTGTGCAAGAGGATGATGGCAGTTCTCCACTCTACTGGAATGAAGCCAGTACTTAGACTGTGGTTGAATAAGGTGCTCAATGGTGAAGCCAGTTCTTCCTGGAGATGGTGCAGAATACATTCTGGGATACTATCATGTCCCATGAAAGCTGTGTTCTTTGCCTTAAATAGGGCCTTTAACACTTGATCTATACAGAGATGTGAGGTGCAGAACAAGTATCAAGGATGTCAAAAGGGCCTTTGAGGAGAGACAGGGTGAGTGAAGTTTATGCTAAACCTATCTGCTAGCAGGTTGGCTAAGTCAACAGTTTCAGTGTATGTGATACTGTTAAGTTCTAACAAACCTGGGCTTTGCCTCGGAGGATGCTGACGTAACTGAAGAAGACTTTATGGTTTCCCTTTGTTATGGAGGCTAGTTTCAATTCATAATTGGCCTTGGAGGTTTTCGCTAGTGATCTCATTTGCTTGTTTAGGCTAAGGAGGGAGTTTTTCCAATTTGGAATTTGTTGCCATTTCCCTTGGACAACAGTTACTTCCTTTTATTGTAAAGCCTGTTGTTAGAAGATTTCCACCAAACAGGTTTGTGTTTCCTTGAAGAGCAGGTTTTAGTTCTATTAGGGATGTCTGAGTCCATGCAGTTGTACAGATGCTTGTATACTGCATTGGCGTAATGTTCAGCATAGTTGTCTGCATCCTCTGAGAGGGGCAGTGGTGTGAAGCCACATCCTCCCTTAGGAGGTTGTAGTCAGGTTTTGAGAAGTTTTTTAGCTTGATTATGGCTGGGGCGGTTGGGTGGGAGAGAAACTTTGAATGAGACAGTCTGATGATCTGATCTCACCAGAGAAGAACATACTATGGGAGTGGTCCATTAGTCACCCATGTTGGTAAGAATCAAGTCCAGAATGTTATCTCCCCTTGTGGGGGATGAGATGAGCTGGTCTAATGCATTAGAACTGATGAAGTTGAGGAATTGTTGAGAGTATGCATTAGTGCAAGAATAGTTCACCCACTCTATGGTCAGGTAGTTGAAGTCACCAAGGATCAGGGTGTTAGAAGGTACCTTGATGGAGTCAAAGTAGATTCAGGTAAGAGGAGTGGGTGTCCTGAGTCATGGATAGCAGTTTACTAGGCTAATGGCCCTGGGGCCCTTCCAAGCCTAGCCAATAGTTTATCTCAAAAAGATACCTCAGTCAGTACCTGTTCCCCTTGTCAATGAGGGACACAGGTGAAAGCCCTGGAACAAATTTATGGTTTCCCATCCACTTATCAAGGTTGCACTTGAGGAGGGTCAACAAAGTGCTCTATTTGACATATATTGGAAGTCTATTCCAGAGATAGGGCAGCCTCTGAGAGATAAACCTGTCTCTCCATCAGGTTTTATTGATGTTGCATATTAAATTCAGGCCTTCTGACTGGGTAGTGCATGAGGAGTTAGACTTACAGATATGGAGCATCTCTAGTTGGGCAGGGTCTGAGATTTCCTTGTAGGTGAGACACTGATCAGCCCTGAGAAATCTGTGTGATACCGAGTAGAGTGATAGTGATTTGAGCCTGTCTGCATAGGACAGGTGTTGGAGGCCATGGATCCTCTTTGTGAGATACTTCAGTGGCCTTTCCAGTTGGTGCAGATGTTTGGAGAGGTACATCCCAAACAGGGCATTATACTCAATTATTGGTCTAATGAGGGAGGAGTATAGAGAGGTAATAACCTCTTTTTTTCTGGATATAATCCCTTTACTTATGAGATGAACTAAGTAAAAGGCTTTTCTGACCACTGCCGCTACATGATGGTTGAATGTGAGGTTGTTATCAACCTGATTGCCCAAGTCTCTCACCACAGGTTGTGTGCTCATGGGGTTGCTGTTGATGTGGTAATTAACAGAAGTCATGTTTTTGCGGAATGGTATGATGATACATTTTTTTGCATTTAGACCTGAGACCATGACTTTGGCACCAGTCATTAGTTGCTGTCAGACCCTCTTGCAGTATGTTAACATCATTTGGGGAGTCAATGACAGCACCCAACTTTCAGGACCTCTGAGAAATAGATGCCAAACAGTAAGGGGCCAGAACAGATCCCTGGGGAACTCCACTAGTGACAGCTCTGCTATCGGAGGTGGAGGTGCGTATTTTGACTTTGAGGGTCCTGTTGTGAGCCAGTGGGCAACCCACCTGATGAAATAGGGATTTATACCAAGTTGTGTTAGCTTTTTGATGATGCCCAAGTAAGGGATTGTGTCAAAGGTCTTGGCCAAGTCTTTCCCTCATCTAGGGCCTTGGTGACAGTCCCAAAGAAGTCAACCAGGTTCAACAGGCAAGATCTGCCCCTGACGAATCTGAACTGGGTGGGATCAAGTGCTTGGAGATTGCCTATGTCCTTGTTTATGAGATCCATAATAGTATGCTCCATGGCTTTACAAATCAGACTTCTCAAGCTAATGGGGTGATAGTTTCGAGGGTCAGTAGTGGCACCACCTTTGTGCAAGAGGATGATGGCAGTTCTCCACTCTACTGGAATGAAGCCAGTACTTAGACTGTGGTTGAATAAGGTGCTCAATGGTGAAGCCAGTTCTTCCTGGAGATGGTGCAGAATACATTCTGGGATACTATCATGTCCCATGGAAGCTGTGTTCTTTGCCTTTAATAGGGCCTTTAACACTTGATCTATACAGAGATGTGAGGTGCAGAACAAGTATCAAGGATGTCAAAAGGGCCTTTGAGGAGAGACAGGGTGAGTGAAGTTTATGCTAAACCTATCTGCTAGCAGGTTGGCTAAGTCAACAGTTTCAGTGTATGTGATACTGTTAAGTTCTAACAAACCTGGGCTTTGCCTCGGAGGATGCTGACGTAACTGAAGAAGACTTTATGGTTTCCCTTTGTTATGGAGGCTAGTTTCAATTCATAATTGGCCTTGGAGGTTTTCGCTAGTGATCTCATTTGCTTGTTTAGGCTAAGGAGGGAGTTTTTCCAATTTGGAATTTGTTGCCATTTCCCTTGGACAACAGTTACTTCCTTTTATTGTAAAGCCTGTTGTTAGAAGATTTCCACCAAACAGGTTTGTGTTTCCTTGAAGAGCAGGTTTTAGTTCTATTAGGGATGTCTGAGTCCATGCAGTTGTACAGATGCTTGTATACTGCATTGGCGTAATGTTCAGCATAGTTGTCTGCATCCTCTGAGGGGGGCAGTGGTGTGAAGCCACATCCTCCCTTAGGAGGTTGTAGTCAGGTTTTGAGAAGTTTTTTAGCTTGATTATGGCTGGGGCGGTTGGGTGGGAGAGAAACTTTGAATGAGACAGTCTGATGATCTGATCTCACCAGAGAAGAACATACTATGGGAGTGGTCCATTAGTCACCCATGTTGGTAAGAATCAAGTCCAGAATGTTATCTCCCCTTGTGGGGGATGAGATGAGCTGGTCTAATGCATTAGAACTGATGAAGTTGAGGAATTGTTGAGAGTATGCATTAGTGCAAGAATAGTTCACCCACTCTATGGTCAGGTAGTTGAAGTCACCAAGGATCAGGGTGTTAGAAGGTACCTTGATGGAGTCAAAGTAGATTCAGGTAAGAGGAGTGGGTGTCCTGAGTCATGGAGGGAGGTCTATACCTACCTATAACTTGGATGGGTGTCTTGCCAACTATCAGTTGTACCTGGAGTAATTCCAGTGCATTATGCTGGCAAGCCAGTCTGGAGGTGTGCCTGTCTTTAATGAAGATAGAGACACCACCAACCTTAGTCTTCCCAACCTTATTTTGGGGTCAGAATGTGTGGACTGAAGTATAGCCTGGTAAGTCAGGGGTGCTCTTCGCAGCAATGAACCAAGTTTCCATGACCGCAGAGACATCAGCATCTATCAGTGCAAGGAGAGCCTCCAGTGAGTGGATTTTCAGGTTAAGGTTCCCAGCATTAAGCAGCATGAGCTTTAATTTGTTTTTTGACAGATCTTTTAAGTTGTAAGGTTTGTCTTTGGGACATTGCCTAAAAAAGGCACAATGGGGGAGGAGAGAGCCTTGCCCAGGATCTGGAAACCCAGTGTTGACAGGTGAAGGTCATCTCTGGCAAAGCATCAAGACCTGTTGACCATGCCAGATACTGGATGTCCTTGGAATGACACCGGAAACTAAGCCAATTGTTGAAGTCAATCATTTTTTGTTGGTATTGTGGTATCATTCTTGGTGAAGGCAGGATGCTGCTTAGGGCTAGGGTCATACCTGCCTGGAACGCATACTCTGAAAGTTCAATCATGTTTCATAGTCCAGGGAGGTACGTCTCAAGTTATTTACACCAACATGAACAATGACAGAGTCATACTTATACCTGTTGTGGAGAGACTCAATTACCTGCATGATGTGGTGGATTCTGGCACCAGACAGACAACTGACCGTGACCTTTTCCTTGTTGAGCCTGGTGAGGTGGCTAGTGATGTGTCTCACAATTGAGTCACCAATGACTAGTGTGTTTGGTTTATTGTTATGTTTTGTGGGCTGTGATGGTTTATTGTTTTGTCTTATGGACTGTGTTTGTGAGACCCTGCTGTATTGTCTGCTGTGTGTGTGATGTGTTTGGTGTTGTGTGTAGAATGTTTGTGAGTGTGTCTTGGAGGTCTCTGCTGTTTAGTTAAGTTTTTATTGAGGACCTTTGCATAGGTGTGTCTGTGTGTGTGTGTGTGTGTGTGTGTGTGTGTGTGTGTGTGTGTGTGTGTGTGTGTGTGTGTGTGTGTGTGTGTGTGTTGTGCTTGGCTGTGTGATATGAGTGGTGTGGTGTTTGTGCTGGCAATCTCCACTTTGTTAGGATTACTGAATGTGGCATGACAGAGCATGGACTCCAGGTTACTGATGTACATGCATTTCTTGCAGGTGGAAAAATTATGTGCTAGGAGAAAAGGGTTATCAGTAAACATGAGGCAGTTGCTACACTGTTTCAGTATGCCCATGTCGACCAGGTTGCCAGGAGAAAGTGATGGGAATAGTCCAGACATAGTGTTCTGGATGCTTCATAGGTTCATAGGTGTGTACTACACTAATGACCCTGGAGTCTTTACGAGCCTATCCCATAGAAGTGTCCTGGCATTGCGCCGCCTGATGTTAGTTCCCAGTGCCTCAATCAAGTAGAGCCACTGGAGTGATCCCCAGGGTGAACTTTCTATTTCCCATCCACTCATCAAGATTTGTCTTGAAGGGGGTCATTGAGGTGCTCTGCTTGACATGCATGGGAAGTCTATTTCAGAGCATGAGCAGTCTTTGGGTTATGAACCTGTTCCTCCAGCATGTTCTATTGATTGTGGTAATGCTTTTGAGGTCTCTGGAGCATGTGGTGAGGAGGGATTGGGATTTCTTTAGATGTAGCATTTCTAATAGAGCTGGGTCAGATATAGCTTTGTAAGTCAAGCAGAGATCAATCCTTAGTAGATGATATGAGAGAGAAAATAGCTGGAATTTTTTGAGTCTGTCTGTGTAGGACATGTGTTTAAGGCCTAGGATCCTCTTCATGATGTACTTTTGTGGCCTTTCCAGCTGTTGCATGTGTCTACTGAGGTACATGCCAAATGGGGCATTATACTTAATGACTGGCCTAATGAGGGAAGAGTAGAGAGATATGATGACCTCTTTCTTCCTAGATGCAAAAGCCTTGGTAATGAGATGTGCCACATAAAAGGACTTTCTGACCACAGTGGCAAAGTGGTGGTTGAAGGAGAGGCTGCTGTCAACCTGTGTCCCCAGATCTCTTATAACTTTAGTGTTCAGTGGGCTCCCATCGATGTAGTAATTAGTGGGAACTAAGTTTTTCCCAAAGGGGATGATGACACATTTTTTGGCATTAAGCTTAAGGCCATGGTTTTGACACCAGTCACTGGTCTCAGTGAGGCTTTTCTGTAGGATGTCTACATCAATTGGGGAGTTAATAATGGCTCCCAGCTTGCAGTTGTCTGCGTACTTCATCAGCCAGAGTCCCTCTGTGTTGGCCAGGACTTCTGAGAAATAGATGCCAAACAGGAGAGAACCCAGGACCAATCTTTGTGGGACTCCACTCGTGACTGGCTGGCAGTGTGACTTGGAGTCTGCTACATTCACACTCTGGGTTCTATCTGTTAGCCAATTTGCAAGCCACGTAGTGATATAGGGGTTGATGCCTAGTTTGGTAAGTTTATCAATATTTCCTGAGTGGGAATGGTATGAAAGGGCTTGGCCAGATCGAGGTAGGCTTTATAAACTGCCTTGCCATCATCCAGAGCTCTGGTGGCTGACAAAGAAGTCAACCAGGTTGAGCAAGTATAATTTACCTTTCACAAAACCAAATTGCGTGGGATCTAGAGTTTGGAGATTCCCTATATCCTTGTTAATTAGGTCCATGATGATGTGCTCCATAGCCCTACATATCAGACTCATTAGGCTAATGGGACAATAATTCCCAAGGTCTGTAGTCACTCCCCCTTTATGGAGAGGGATGACTGTGCATCATTCGGTAAGGACAAAGCCTAAGGTGAGGATGTGATTGAACAGGGCACACAGATGTGGTGGTAGTTCACTTTGTAGTTCATGTAGAACACATCCAGGTATATTGTCTTGTCCCATGGAAGCTGTATTCTTGCCCTTGGAAAATGCAGCTTTAACCTGTGCTGCAGTAATCCTGGGTGCCTGGCATTCCTCTGGTATTGTAATTGGTTCTTTAAGGGGGGAGAGAGGGGTAAATTTGGCACTGAATCTGTTGGCCATTATGTTGGCAATATCTGTTGGCTCAGTATAGGAGGTACCATTGTGCAGTAACTCAGAGCAAACCTAGGTATTGCCATGGAGATTTTTGATATAACTATAGAAGGCTGTGTGGCTGTTTTTAGTGTCTGCCGCAATTCTGCCTTCATAGCTGGCTGTAGAGGTTTTGATGAGGGATCTCATCTTTTTGTTGAGGCTAATAAGGGAGCTTTTCCAGTCTTGGGACGTCACCTTTTTCTGCAACAGTTTCTTCCTTCTGTTGTAGAGTTTATTAATGGCAGGGGACCACCAGATTGGCTTCCTTTTTTTGGAGGAGAGCATCTTGGTTTTGTTGGGTATGGCTAGTTCCATGCATTTATGTGCATGTTCATACAGTGCATTGGTGTATGATTCGGCAGTCATGCATCTATTTTCCATTGATATGGGTGCTGTGAAGTTAGCCACGTCTGTTTTTAGGGGCCCAAAGTCAGCTTTGGAGAAGTTTTTCATGGTGGTTACTTTTGTGTGTGGGGGGGGGGGGTATGGGTGAGATGTGGATTTCCACGGTGATTAGTTTGTGGTCAGATCTAACCAGGGAGGAAGTGACTATTGGTGTAGAGAAAAGGTTGCCCATGTTAGTAATAACCAGGTTAAGGATGTTGCTTCCACTAGTGGGGGTAAGAATGAGCTGGTCCAGGGCATTGGAACTGATGAATTCCAGGAAGCATTGGGACAGTGTATTGGTGCATGAGTATTTTTCCCAGTTGATGGAGGAGTAGTTGAAGTCACCTAGTATGAGAGTATGAAAGTGTTGGGCTCGACCCTAATAGTTTCCAGGGTGTTTAGGAATGTGGAGTGAGAGTCTTGGGACATGGTTGGGGACCTATAGCAGGCTACAACCTGAATTGTCATCTTACCCAATGTTAGTTGTACCTAAAGTATCTCAGATGTATTATGCTTATGCTTGGGCGGACTTATGGAGAGAGGGTTTTGATAAGAGTTTGTCTACATGAGTCTACACCACAAGAACCTTCTTAAATGTAAAGTAATTGGCCTGAAGCACAAGTGTTAAGACCAAAGCTAAAAATCCTTAGAATAACAGATAAATTTAATTAGGCTACTAACAAGTGGTAATAAATGCACCAGAATAAAAGCACTTGAACACATAAGAGCACACAGCAAAAATAAGGTAATACAGTATGAAGAACACAATTACAGTAAAAGCAGCTGAATAAAGTGTCATTTTTTTTGGTGGAGAGGGAGGAAGCAGAAGATAGTTCAAGATTAGGGAACTAAGGGGGTTGGCCTTCCCAAATGCTCTCTCTTGAATTAGTATGCTTAGCTGATGAGATACAACAGGGAGGAGTGTTCAAAGAAACAAGTGGGTAGTCCTACCCAAATAATCCCACTGCACTACATTGAGTGATCAAATGAGATTGGACTTGGAGCAGTGACCAAAATCGGATATACAGCAGGTGTGGGCAATTCCAAAGCCACCAAGTGTAAGACTACAACACTTGGGAGGAAGGGTGAGAAAAACAAACAGTGCAGACAACAAAGGACAGAAACAATAAAGCAAATATATAAATACAGCACAGTGCAAATCGAGTTGCAAAAAAAGTGGACTTATCAGTTTGGAATATCAGAGGGTAATAGCATCCAACTCAGACAGGAGAATTTAGCTGTATCAGCTCTGCACAAATTCAAGGAAGTGAGGTCTATACTGAAAGTGCAACACAGAAATTACACCTCAGGCAATGAATGACTAACACCTAAGATGGGATGGCTCAACAACCCCCCACCTGAAACTAGCTTCTGAGCTACCCAAAAAATACAGTGCACACAACAAAGGACAGAAACAATAAAGCAAATATATAAGTAATAAAGCAAATATATAAATACAACACAGTGCAAACCAAGTTGCAAAAAAGTGTACTTATCAGCAAGGTAATGAAAAAATGAGACATTGGTGCTTCCCTACCTATCTGTTAAACCGAGAGTAATTTAAGTAATGGGTAGTGGAAATTATTTGGGAGTTATTAGGGAAGATAGAAATTTCTTTAGAAAATATAGCTAGGGAGTGGGATAAAATGAAAGTGGAGACTGAAAATAGGGTAGAAATAAAAGAAAAAGATATAAGTAAGAAGGAACAAGAATTATTTAGAGGGGCTGACAAATGTTAAAGTATTGCAGAATAGGGGGAGCCTCACAGAACAAGAAGAGGTGCAAATGCAGATTAAAAAAGAGAAAATAAGGAACTGCCTTGATGATAGGCATGCGTTTGAAAAGATTGCTGCTAAGAAACTGTTCTTTTTTTATAATAACCTCAAACCACAAAAGCATTTAGCACAATGGTTCAGGCAACAGAAAGTAGAAAGGGTTGTTGCCAAGCTCATGGTGAAAATAATCAAAATAACGAGAGATCCTGTACAGGTATTAGAAATATTTTGGAACTTTTAAGAAAATCTGTACAAAGCAGAAAGTATGAAAATCAAGAAAAAGTATAAATGGAAAAGTTTATGGAAGAATTAAACATGCTAAAGTTAGAGGTAGATGAGGCCCAGTTACTAACAGGATAGGATGAGATGAGATAAAAATGGTGATGTATAACCAATTTACAGGAATGTCTCTAGGAAGAGATGGCCTTCTTGTGAAAGTTTGGAAACTACAAAGGAAGAAAGAGATAAATATCTGGAAGATTTTGTTTAACACCATTTAGGAGGAGAAGCACCAACATCCTGGAAGAAAGTGGTGTTGGCTATAATACCTAAAGATACCATACCCATCACACTCATCTTCATATAGGCCCATTTCAGTTCTAAACCATGATTATAAAGTGCTTATGGCAATAATTGATAAAAGAATGGTAAAGGTGATTCCAAAATTGATAGATTTGGATCATTGTGGTTTTGCTGAGTGGAGGCAGACATTTGACAACATTAATAGGACAATGATGATCCAGAGGGAAGCAGAATGTAAGAAAATACCACTGTTGCTGTTGGGTCTTGATGCAGAAAAATCATTTAATAGAGTGAGCTGGAATATTATGTGCAGGTAAATGGAAGCATTTGCATTCCCAAACACAATAATAAGGCTGGTTATGAGTATATATGAGGGAATCAGAGACAAAAATTAAAGTGGGAGGGTTCCTCTCTGATAAGTTCTGTTTGAACAGAGGAATCAGACAGGGATGTCCTCTTTCCCCTTTGTTATTTGTACTATATTTAGAGCACTGGAAACGAAAATAAGGGACTCAGAAATTCAAGGCTGTAGTTGGCATGGTAATCAAGAACGGTTGGCTTTATTTTCAGATGATATTATGTTGTACCGGATAAAACCAGAAAAGGTTATTTCAGTGTTGTGAAACATATTGAGATGGTTTCAAGACTTTTTTGGATATACAATTAATAAAGATAAACTAAAGGCAATAACAGCAGACAAGCACACAAATTGGTTCACCAATGCCCATGTTTATGGGGACATGCTAAAATGAAATACTTAGAAGTATGGATTAAAAATAATTCTGTTATGGCTGCTAAGGACATGTGGGAAGAGACTAAACAAAAAATAATACAGAAACTGAGAAACTGGAAACTCAATTTTATCTGAGGGGGTGGCAAGTGTCAAGTGGGATAAGATGATCCTTCCAATAGAACAAGGTGAATTAGCATTACCTGATTTGAAGGGATATTTTAGAGCTACACAGTTAAGGCTCACATGCATATCCCAAGCAGAAAGCTATAACTCGAAGTAGAAAGGAATGGTGATGAAATGGGAGAAGCTCAAGAAATAAGAAGAGACTGGGATTTTGGGTGCATATCCTTAAGGAGAATAACAATAACTATACTAAATATTATATTAATAAAGTAACAGAAAGTATTCTAAGAACTAAGCCAATAAGGAAATGCAGAACAGAGAGTATGCTGACTGCAATTAGAGGTACAGAGAATAGGAAGGAGGTTCTGGAGTTTACTGGAGAAAACTGGCAAAGGAACCAAGATATCGAGAGCAAATAATTAGTGAGGAAAAGGTATAATGAGAAGAGGTCAAGAATACATTTGGACTGTAGGATACTGACTGCCTACCTGATTAATATCAGAGTATATTTGCAAAGACAAGGGGATAGGGGGTTGTAAGTGCAAGACCAGCACTGCTGCTAAAAACGGATAATTAGTAGGGCATATAAAATATTGCATGATAACTATAGGAATCAGTCAGAGGAGGTTAGAAGGGATTAGGAAGAGATATTGGATAAGCAATTCACAAAGAAACAATGGGTGGATATATGGATGGCTCCCAAATGTGCAACAAAGTCTAGGACATTAAGGCTCTAAGCTCAGAAGTGTTCACATAGGTATTTTTATACCCCAAGCAGACTGTAAAGACATTTTCCTCAGGTAGATATCAAATGTTGGAGGTATGATGTGGAAGAAAGAAATAGTTGGGAACATAGTCTTGGGAGTGTAATGAGTTGGCATACTTTAAACATTCCCTACAGATTATTCTTTCATAAATACTGGGTGATCAAATTGGTGTAACTAAGGAAATTATTTTATTCAGCTGTGATACAGAATCAGAATTGCATAGACATAATAAGGTCTTGCTCAGTTTAATTCTAGTGGATGCCAAAAATGCAATTACTAGAAAATGGAAATCAAAGTCTAAACCAACCATATTAAAAGCAGTGAATATAGTAACAGAGATAAAATAATTGGAAGTGGGATCTTTGGAAAGGGGTAGGAGCAAATTACATAGAAAAAACTGGAGTTGTGGGAGAAATACATACAGAATAATGTTTTGGAGTAGGAATGAGGTTTAACAGAAGGCAGGAATTGAATGAGCTATGTAATGCTCTAATAACAATGACTGTATAGAAGATTATATGTGATGTTTAATGTTTGCAACTGAAAATATGTCAATATGGTTTGTTTTCACCTATATAAACATATGATTGCCTGTGTCATAAGTGATAATTCAATAAAGATGTTTATTCTTAAAAAAAAAGACTTTTTAGTAATTGTCATCAGACCTGTAGCTATAGTTTCTGGTCATTCTGGTCAAGACAGGTACTGAGTTGTCAAATGACCACCACTTGGTAATGAGTTGGATTAAATGGCTACATGGCTGGGAGTCCCAGGAAGCCAAAATGTATAGTGGTGGGATCCTGGGAATGTCTATCCAATGCATCTCTGTGGGATAAGTTCAGCTCCTACCTGTAGAAAGGCTTATCTCAAATGCTAGTAGGGTTCAAGTGCATGGTATCTGAATAGACATTATCAAGACCTCAGTGGCTGAAGCAGAGGCTAGGAGCTGTGGTTGGTAACCCAATCTATCATGTGAAAGAAAGATGCCTTCCAAACAATGTTATTGGGAGTGTGAATTTTCAGATTTGTCTAATTAGTACAGACATGTAATAAGGCAGCAAGTGAAGCAACCATTATAGCAAAGGATTGACTTTGGGAAGAATTTGGTAAGACCACGGAGAATGACTTTCAGATGGTCTCAAAGGCATTCTGGTAGACTGACTAGAGAAAGTTGGAAGTGACACTTCCCAAACTGCCTTCAACAAACATGGAGTAGTGCTTACCTTGAAAGGGTACTTTGTTGCGTGGCAAAAATTACACTGTGAAGAATGCCCGAACCAAGTGGAAATGTTTTCTTGTGAAGGCAGTGCCAGAGGAAAGCAACAGCATTGGGTCCATTTCAGTTTCTGAAGTTACTCTAACATGTAATACATATCAAGGCAGCAAGGCTGTGGGAATGGAAGAGAACTGGCCAAAAATGTGGAACATGCTGGATATTTTTGGGGTTTCATGGTTAATATGCTTTTTAATGTTGCAGGGAAAATGCAAAGAAAATACTCCTAGGTTAGCAAACTGAGGTGATGGCCTCATTTTCAAAAAGGGGTCAGAAGGGTGCATTCCTATTATAGAGAGATCATGAACCTTATCCTTCCTGGCAAAGCCTATGGTAGGGTACTAGAAGGCAATTCAGACTGATAGCTTAGCTTCTGAGTCAGGTGACAAAAGATAAACTCTTTCCTGGATGGGAAACGATGGACAGTATTGAAAGGGTCATGAGAGTTCACCTGTTTTTTTGGACCTGATGAAGACATATGACCACATGACCTAGAATGCCTTGCAGAAGCTGGTACAACAAGGCTGCTGCTGCATTCCTTTGTGACTGTATTTTTGATGTATAGATTAATTTAAATGGACAAGATATCAAGAAGCAGCTGAGATGTGGAAAGCACACAGTTTAGTAGTGTAAGGGTTACATCACTGTTATCTTCAGATTATGTTGCCCTCTAAACTGGAAACATCTTGTGTCCATTTCAAAAATGATACTCCAGAACTGCACACAGTACTCTACCTTGGGTCTCTTTGAGTTTCTACACAAGAGAGAGAGCAACTTCTGCATCTCTGTTGCTTATGTTTTGTCCTGTGTCTCAAAGTATCTTAACAACTTTCACTGTTGCTCATTTAAATTTAATCCATCTAATGTTAACTGTCTCAAGACTCCTACCATGTACATGATTCCTCATGCCTCCCTTTCAGCTGTGTACTGTTTTCTAGTAGTGTGTGTATGCATATATGTGTGGGTGGGTGTGTCATATTATAGGATTTTATGTCACCTTCAAATGTGTATTGTCTTCCTTTACCTTCTACAATGTTGATTATAAAATTTTAAAGCAACAGAACATTGATTTCATCATGCATTACAATATTAACATCCCACCTTTCTTTAGGGGTAACTAAAGGCATCTGCTTGCTTAGTTAGCATGCCATTGTTACTACTTTAGGATCAACTGGTTTGCCTATTTATTTCCACATGGGTTAACTGGTTAAATTCCACTAAGACAAGTGTGCTTTTAAAAGAGGGATCCAAAGAACTGTATCCCACAAGACTTTTACATAAAATATAAGAATCACATCACTGACACAGACATGAAAATAATGCACGAGTAATCGCAAATTAAATCGTAGAGCTGTAGTCAAGGGTTTAGGAGTCAACTAACACAAAATATAGAGCCACCATGTAATAATGCATGAGTAATCGCAAATTAAATCGTAGAGCTGCAGTCAAGGGTTTAGGAGTCAACTAACACAAAATATAGAGCCACCATGTAATAATGCATGAGTAATCGCAAATTAAATCTTAGAGCGGCAGTCAAGGGTTTAGGAGTCAACTAACACAAAATATAGACCCACAATGTAATAATGCATGAGTAATCGCAAATTAAATCGTAGAGCTGCAGTCAAGGGTTTAGGAGTCAACTAACACAAAATATAGACCCACCATGTAATAATGCATGGGTAATCGCAAATTAAATCATAGAGCTGCAGTCAAGGGTTTAGGAGTCAACTAACACAAAATATAGAGCCACCATGTAATAATGCATGAGTAATCGCAAATTAAATCATAGAGCTGCAGTCAAGGGTTTAGGAGTCAACTAACACAAAATATAGACCCACCATGTAATAATGCATGAGTAATCGCAAATTAAATCGTAGAGCTGCAGTCAAGGGTTTAGGAGTCAACTAACACAAAATATAGACCCACCATGTAATAATGCATGAGTAATCGCAAATTAAATCGTAGAGCTGCAGTCTAGGGTTTAGGAGTCATCTAACACAAAATATAGACCCACCATGTAATAATGCATGAGTAATCACAAATTAAATCGTAGAGCTGCAGGAAAGGGTTTAGGAGTCAACTAACACAAAATATAGAGCCACCATGTATACCATCACTCATTATGTTTTCTGAATATTTTCTAAAATATGTTATCAGGACCATAAATAAGTCCTCTTTGACACATCTGTAAAGGCCTTGGATCCTTTATCACCCTGTCTTCTAGGTAATACAGATTTATTTATTTCAAAAGAGGTAATATTATTGTCTCTGACAATGAAGTCAAGAAGCTAAGAGATATGTAACTTTCTATCATTAAGCACTTTATGAAAGGTAACCAAATCAGTTTTCTGCTAATATTCAGATAACATGGCCCTTCTCCTGTGATCTGGTTAAATGTCATTGGTGATATCACTGCTTTTTCTTTCATTTCTGTAAACATTCCATAATGAATACCACTGGATCTAATCTCTGACTTTGAGAGTTGTCTAAAGTGACTTTTCTGCAAAAGAAATAGGACCAACATGCTCATTATAACCACAGCTTACAAATGGATATGACAACCCCCTCTATTCACTTTATCAATACTGAGCAGAAGTATTTGTTTAGTATTAAGGATGATAACTCCCTTCCAAATTAAACTAGATATCCCTTATTTGGAGTAGCCCCTTACTATTCTGATGGAATTCAGTACTTTTTCCTCTTTAAATGTTAGTATTTTCTGGCATGTATCTGTTGCTTCCATATACTTCCTGAATAATGCATGCTTCTCTGTAACCTTCAGTGCCAACTTATTTTGAAAGCTAGCTTCATCTTGAGTTATATATTTGTTTTTTAATATAAGTAATATTCCTCTGAGGTGAAGTTTGTCAGTATACTGTAAATTATTTCTATTTCTTTATGCATCTAGTTTTGACCCTTGTAAAGACTTGAAGAGACCTTCTTTGGTAACTTCTGGGAAAATATATGCCAACGCAGAATAAATCTAAAAGATTCAAATTTAAGACAGTATGGTGCAGTGTTACAGGGATTTCATGAATTTTACTCAGGCTCTGTCAGCCTGCTTCCAAACTAGAGAACTGGAAATCTTGCTCTATAAATTTACTGTATTGTATTGAGATAGCAACATATGAATTACCATACTGATAAACATGTTGTCTTTATCCCAGATCATGAATATTTAGGGTAATATCTAGATCAGCTCATTTGCTTGATGAATGTGGGCTCCTAACAGAAAATATTAATAGCCTCTTAAATGTTAGTTATCAGGACAGAATGTTAGCTCTCTCTCTCTCTATAATCAGCTCCTTATAGACTACTCTATGGGGATCCGTGTCTAGCTTTTTAAGCCATAAAATATTTAATCTTCTTTCACCTTAGGTTCCTTCTCAGAAAAATGGTTCTTTAAATGCCTGTTTAAAGAAATTAAACCTTCAGCAACAGATAAAAAAGACACATTGGTGTGACAAATTCATATTCCAATATCTCTCTCTCATCTCTGGAACAAACATCTACTATATGTCAGACAAAATAGCACCCATGTCATCTTCCGGATAAGTCTCGATAATTGGATGGACAGCCTCAGATTCACCCTCAGCCTGACTTGTACTACACTCCTTTACACTGGAGTGAATTCCTAAACATGGTTTATTTGCTGGGCTTCTAATCGGTCTACAGACTGATTATCTAGTACTAACCTGTGATCCTATGAATTAATGACAGGATTCCCTACTGGTCTTCTCAACCAGTTTCTAGTCTATTTGCTTGATCTTGTTGGATACATGCTGCCATTTTATTTTAGTCTTTTTTTCCCTAAAGTCCATAAGTTTCTGTTCTGAATGGCTTGATATGTTGGTGAAGGTTCATCTGCAAATAATAAACCTCTAAACTGCCTTTCACACCTAGATTGACTAAAACAGTTGAAATCTTTCTCCCTCACTCATCAAATTGCCCAAAATGAAATATTTATTTTTCTTTGTACTGAACACCCCAGTTGCATCCTCCATAAACCCCTCTCTTGTGTTTGTGTATACTAACTTCAAAATTGCATAATCACTGAGAAAGGAGAAACATGCAGCAAAAGAAATGCAATGTACATGGGGAACTGTGATCTTGCAGTATAATCAAACTAATAGGAAACTCTATTAGAAAAGTAAATATCAGGGAACTGGCAAGAGGGAGTTAGATGTCAATGAAATGCATGTTGGCTATCTGTAGGGAAACCTTTAATGGATATATTAAAAAAACAGTATTTTCATTGATGTTCTTAGACTTCCATACAGTTCAGTAAGTATGGAGGCTGTGAAGAAAATAGACCATGTTATCTGTGCTAGCGTGCCTGGCTGAAGTTTTGTACATCATTTCAGATTAGCTTGTGTATTATATGCCAGCGTGACTAACTATGATATTGTAAATAAGTTCTTACATGTTAATTTATAATATGTTTGTACAGGAGGTTTTAAAGACTTGAACAATGTTCTTTTATATTTCTAACTACACAAGTTTGTGAAGAAAGATTCTAAAGGCAAACTGTTTCAGATTCAGCTTATATGCAGATGATGTCATCAGAATGTTGAAAGTTGCTATGTGTTACTGTCAGAATCTGAAAGACAGGAAGGAACTTTAGTAAACAGCTGTTGGCTGATTTTCAAAATATGAATTGAAAATTAGAACCGGAACAGTTGTGACAGACTAGTCTATAAAAGAGCCTGCTGAAGGCAGTTACAGTTGTCAGTTGCAATTGCCAGTTGCCAGTTGTGGTATGCAGTGATTACCCAAAAAGTACTCACCAAGAACTGTAAGTCTGCCTTTGCTCTGTTGTAATAATGTAGTTTAGATAAGGGATAGTTTTCTTTAGTCAGATAAGAAAAATATAACTAATTAGTTAGATCAGTTAGAGTTTTTCTGAATGTTGGATTTATATCATTCAGTGTTGATTTCATTTTCCTGGTGATTGCGTTCTGTTTGTTTATTGGAAATTATTGTTTTATATTTGATTATTAATTTGCTCATTATTAAAAATGTTTTTAACTTACATTGTGACTGGTCAATCAGTCTTCTCTTTAGTGATTTGAGAGTGCTTATACTTACCTTGATAACTTCCCAGGCCACTCTGAAAGCCTGGTTGCTTAGGTCATTTGCTATCATTTGTTTTAATATTTAATTTTCATAACTGGACACCCCTTTAGAAGGACATGAAGACACTCTGATTGGTGGCAGCATTATGGTATTATTTTGGGGAAGGGATACAGCTGGAAATCTATGTCAGGCTTTCCCAGAAGTATTTGGATGTGTGAGATTTAATTTACTTAAGTGTGAGTGCATCAGGTCTTAAACTGGGACACATTGCTATGAACTGTGCAATAAGGAATTATATTTGTGGTAAACAGAAGTATACAGTCCAGTCCCAGGTTATAGAGCATGTTCCTGTTGTGCACTTAGGGGAAAATTGTGAAATATTACTCCTGTTTAAGTGACAGTCTCACATTGGAGTCAGTAGTGAGGATTGAAGCTCAGCTCCTTAGTTACTGACCCAGGATAGCAGGAGACTTCACATTATTTGGTGGCAGTTCAGTGGAATATTATCTGGACATCACATTAATTGGTGCCAGGGGTGTGGGATTTTTAACTGGAATTCAGTAGCCTGTGGGTAGTTGTCATTAAGGTGTGCACTCTTGACAGCCACAAAGTAAACATACAGAATCTCAATTCATCACAGTTTTATTTATTTTTAGTTAGTTAGTCAGGGAGAGCAGGTAAAGATGTCAGCAGAAGACTACAGTAAGCTGGCAAAAAACAGTTGGCAAAAGGGCTGTTTAGCCAGAGGACTGGTGCATGCTAACCTGACTAAGGAAGCAATGATTTCAGCCTTAGTTGCAACTTCAGCTCAGACCAGCTGTTCAGAGGATATTCAGTTTGGTATTGGGAATGTACAGCCTGCCAAGATAGAGCAGTCCACATTTTCTTCAGAGGACCTGACAATCCATCTGGAGCTAGAGAGACTGTCCAACCAAAAAAGAAAAAGCCAGCACCCAACATCTCCTGTGGCTTGTTACAAAACACTTTTATTCCATGTCCGATAGTCAACAATACACCAGTATGGTTATACCTGTTTTGGCAAAAGCCTTCTTCAACAACCAAACTTGAAAAAGTAAAAAAATATTGTTGACTATCGGCCATGGAATAAAAGTGTTTTGTAACAAGCCACAGGAGATGTTGGGTACTGGCTTTTTCTTTTTTGGTTAGATATACTACATAGCCGTGCACAAGCCATTCGTGCAGGTATTTTTCCGCTGGTTAGAGAGACTGTGCCTGGAGGCCAAATGTCTTGAACTGGAATCAGCAAAGAGACTGCTTCTGGAAGCCAAATGAGTGAAGGTGGAAGAACGGGAGAAGCAGTGCCAATATGAACTGGAGGCTAAGGAAAGGGAGAAAAGCTGTCAATTTGAACTAGAAGTCAAATGTTTAGAACCCAAAGAAAACAAGAGAGAGCCTTGGCATGAAGTGGAACTTCTTACCCTTCCAGAGGGCCATGGAGGTAATGGAGAAGGGAATAACTGGACCCCAGAAGCTGTAAAGGTCAGTAAACGTTTTCTCAATACAGGGATGGGGATGACTTTGACAGTTTTATTCATATATTTGAGAGGGTATGTAGACAGTATGATGTTGATCGTGAACTCTGGGTTCAGCTCCTGACTCCCTTACTCCATGACTGCTCAAGCCATGTCAAAATTGTCTGATGTAAATTATGTTAAAGTTAAGAACTGTCTTCTAGATTGTTTTAAACTAACACCTGAAGCTTAAAGAAAAAAATTTTGTGAACACAGATGCAAGGCAGATGAAAGTGTATGTGATTATATTGCTGATTTAAGTACTTACTTTCACAGATGGGTGAATCAGTGTCAGGTCACCATGTTTGAAGGACTGGCAGACATTTTGGTGAGGGAACAAGCCCTCAGTAATTTGCCTGAT
This sequence comes from Protopterus annectens, assembly GCF_019279795.1. NCBI lineage: Eukaryota > Metazoa > Chordata > Ceratodontiformes > Protopteridae > Protopterus > Protopterus annectens. The sequence continues at coordinate 1,857,981,683 of NC_056725.1, forward strand.
GGCATGAGAATCTGGTTAGCAAACCAAGAGTGTAAATCTGCGGAGGAGTTGGGGACAAAAGGAGATCTCTACTTAGCGAGCAGATCACCAATGCATAAGAAATGGATACTCAGTGCTGCATATGGACATAAAGGAACCAATGGGGGCAGTCTAAACCACTCCAACAGAATACACCAGTAACAGGGGAAACTACTAGCCCAAGTACACAGTTAGAGATTAGATGTTTCAAGTGTAACCAGAGGGGCCACATAGCAGTCAAATGTTCATCAAGACAAGGTGAGAAACAGAAGGTGAGGGAGCCAGCAAGTGGTGATGACAAACTGCCATTGGTAAGTTGTTTGGAAGCAACAATGGTGCCAAACTATCACCAAAATTTATATTCTGTCTTAGTAGATGGTAAACAGGTTACTGCTAAGAGAGACACAGCTTCTGATATAACCATTGTGAGGCCTGCAGTGGTTAGAGAAGAACAGTACTTGCTTGGACAGTCCACTCCAGTCAGAGCTTAGGGATGGACCTCATTCCAAATACCTTTGGCTAGGGTTAATCTTGACTGTGAGGGTGGAAGTGGAAGCAAACAGCTAGGTGTGTTTGAGGATATCCCTGCAGATGTTCTGATAGGGAATGACTTGTGTGCATGCAGTGACATGCAGTCAAGCTTGGAGACAGGCAAGTAGGTCCGGTAGCCTGGGGGAGACCCAGACAGATCTCTTATCTGAAGCTGGGACTGGTATGGTGGTTGTGTCAGAGAAGGAGCTATCCTGTAGCAGTACATCCAAAAGTGAGCCACAGCTGCTGGGAGGTACTAATGTTCCCTTGGACATGGTGTCTGCAAGGATGGTGGTGTGCGGTAGTACTCAGACTGACAGTGAGGCACAACTGTTGGAAGTTACTAGGCTTCCTGTGGAAGGGGAACTTGTGTTTGAGAATATTCCTGCAGATGTCCTGATAAGGAATGACTTTGATGATGCAGTGCCTTGTGTGCATGCAGTGACACATAATCAGGCTTGGAGACAGACGTGGGTCCGGTAGCCTGGGGAAGACCCCAACAGATCTCATATCTGAAGCTGGGTCTGGTGTAGTGGCTGTTTCAGAGAAGGAGCTATTATGTAACAGTACATTTGAAAGTGAGCAACAGCTGCTGGTAAATACTGATGTTCCCTTGGACATGGCGACTGCAAGGATGAAGGGAATTATAGTACCCAGACAGACAGTGAGGTACAGATGTTGGAAGTTACTATGCTACCTGTGGAAGGGGAGCTTGGGAGGGTTACAAATGTAGAGTTGAGACAGGCTCAACCTACGGACCTTACATTACAAAGCTTGATGGAGATAGCTAAGGAAACACCATACAGGAACAAAGGTTTGTTGTATAAAGAATGGACTCTTAAGAGAGGACTGGAAGGTGAGGTAATACGACAGTTGGTAGAGCCTAAAGCCTACCATCTGCCACTACTAGCTGTAGTCCCTAATATTCCTTGTGCAGGTGATATTGAGACAGAGAAGGAAGGTTTGTTGTATAGAAAGTGGAATCTGAAGGTAGGAATGGAAGGTGAGGTAGCACAGCAGTCGGTAGTGCCTAGCCTAGAGCCTAACATCTGCCACTTCTAGTTATATTTCCTAATATTCCTTTTGCAGGTGATATTGATGTAGAAAAGGTAGCAAATGCTTTGCTAGAAATTTTCAGCAGGGTAGGTTTTCCATGGGAGATACTGACTGACCAAGGTGCCAACTTTATGTCAGACCTGTTGACTTGTTTGTGGAAGCATTGTGGGGTGACACATTGAAAGAACACCCACTACCATCCCCAGACTAATTGGCTTGTGGAGAGGTTAAACTCTACTTTAAAGACTATCCTACAGGCATTTTCAGACCAGTTTAAAAGGGCAATGTCATCCATTAAACCCAGTAAGTGTCAGATGGGTATGGCAGAGGTCACTTACTTAGGACATAGAGTGAGGAGTAATAAGATAAAGCCTGAACCTGTCAAAGTGGTAGCTCTTCAAGCATGGTCAGTTCCTATTACTAAAAAGCAAGTGAGAGTATTTCTAGGGACATGGGGATACTGTGGAAAATTTGTGCCCAGTTGTGGTGCAATGGATGCACCCCTTACTGACCCAACTAGGAAAAATAAACCAGATAAGATAGTGTGGACTACAGACTGTGAACAGGCATTCCAAAACTTAATGAGATTTTGGGAGGAATCCCTGTGTTGGCCAGCCCAGATTATAATGAAGAGTTTTTTGCGCAAGTGGATGCTTCTGATTGTGAGGCGGGGGCTGTGCTCAGCCAAGTTTCCTCGGAAGAACAAGAATGCTGCAGTGGGGTTAATAATGCCAATGCAAATGGATTGACCAGGAGAGGAATGGGTTTATATTCCCAGAGAGACCTATTTTTCTCAAGCATCATTTTTCAAGGGTCACTTGAAAACCATGCTTGAGTCACGGGGGGAGGGGGTTCTGAAGAAATTAAACATTGTCATCTGTGCTAGCATGCCTGGCTAAAGTTTTTGTACATAATTTCAGATTAACTTTTGTATTATATGCCAGCATAACTACCTATGATATTGTAAATAAGTTGATTTATAATCTGTTTGTACAGAATGTTTTAAAGACTTCAACAGTGTCCTTTTACATTTTCAGCTGCACGTGTTTGTGAAGAAAGATTCTAAAGGCACACTGTCTCAGATTCATCTGATCTGCAGATGATGTCATGGAATGTTGACAGTTGCTATGTGTTACTATCAGAAGCTGAAAGTCAGGAACGAACTTTATCAAAACACTGGAACAGTTGCGACAGGCTAGACTATAAAATAACCTGCTGAAGACAGTTACAGTTGTCAGTTGTGCTGTGCAGGGATTACCCAAAAAGGACTCACTAAGAACTGCAAGCTTACCTTTGCTATATTCATTTTTCATCAGGGACAGTGTTCTTTCCTCAGACAGGAAAAATTATAACTAATCAGATCAGTTAGAGTTTTTCTGAATGTTGGATTTCTATTGCTCAGTATTGGTTTAATGTTCCTTGTGACTGAGTTCTGTTTGTTTATTGGAAATTACTGTTTTATATTTTTTAATAATTTTGCTCATTATTAAATATTTTATTAACTTACATTGTGGCTGGTCAATTAGTGTTTTCTTTAGTCATTTCAGAGTGATTATTCTTCCCTTGATAACTTTCCAGGCCACTCCGAAAGCCTGGCTGCTTAGGGCTTTTACTATCATTTGTTTTAATATTTAATTTTTATGATTGGACACACCTTTAGAAGCGCATGTAGACACTCTGGTTTCTGGCAGCATTGTAGTATCATTTTGGGGAACAGACACAGCTGGAAATCTGTGTCAAGCTTTCCCAGAAGTGTTTGGATATGTGAGATTTAATTTATTAACATGAAAATGTATCAGAGGTCTTAAACTGGGACACATTGCTCTGAATTGTGTAATAAGGAGTTTTATTTGGGATGGACAGAAGTATACAGTCCAGTCCCAGGTTATAGAGCATGTTCGTGTTGTGCTCTTAGGGGGAAATTGTGAAATATTACTCCTGTTTAAGTAATAGTCTCACATTGGAGTCAGTAGTGAGGACTGAAACTCCTTAGTTACTGATCCAGGATAGTGGGAGATGTCACATTATTTGGTGGCAGCTCAGTGGGACATTATCTGGACGTCACATTGGCCATGTCCAGTTATGTATCTGCTTTATCAATAGTCACTTTATATTTACAAATATTATATACTGACACAACAGTTCGCAATTTATAGTTCAAAATGTCGCTGTTTTAATAACATGCCATTAGCAATACTGCAGTCACCCTCAGTGCTGTAGGCTACATATTTATCTCCTGTTTACCTATATCATAGGATCATAGAAGATTACTAGGGTATCGACCAGGATGTCATTTTAAGCCTAGCCATTTCAATCCAATGTAATACCATAGAAGTACTAGTCAATACCCAAGATTGCATTTAATGATGCCTGTCCATGTCCAGGAGGGTTGTGGGTGCTGTCCCCAGTAAGAATTTACAGTGACACATCCACTCATCCAGGTTCCTCTTGAACAGCGTCATAGAGGTGCTCCGTTTCACATGAATTGGCAGCCTGTTCCAAAATGTGGCAGTCACTGGGAGATAAATCTCTCCCTCCAGCAAGTCCTGTTTAAGTCACAGGTCATATTTAAGTCCCTGGAATTGGTAGCCCTAGACCCATTTGATTTATGGATATACAGTAAGTTCATTAGGTCTGGGTCTTGGGTTGCTCTGTAGGCCAGGCATAAGTCTCCCCTAAGACGTCTGTACGATACGGAGCATAGTGACAGAGATTTTAGTCGGTCCATGTAAGGTACATGCTGGAGCCCCTTGATCTTCTTTGTTAGAAACCTCTGAGGTCTCTCTAATTGCTGCAGGTGCTTAGTATGGTACATAACGAATGGGGTATTATACTCAATTATGGAGCAGATAAATGTCGAGTACAGGGGGTTATAACCTCTTTTGCTCTCAATGTGATGTCTTTACTAATCAAGTAAGCTATGTGGAAAGCTTTCCTTATAACAGTAGACACAAGGTGGTTGATTTGATAGTGTGCAGGGACATTATTTGTACCGAAGGGAACGATGATTCATTTCTTTGCATTCAGTTTCATACCGTGACTAATATACCAGTCCTTGGTCTGTGTGAGACCCTTCTGAATACAGTGACATCATTTGGGAATTCAGTAATTGCACCCAGTTTTCATTTGTCCGGAAACTTGGTCAGCCTTAGCCCCTTAGTTTTGGCCCGAACTTCTGAGAAATATATACCAAACAGCAGGGGGACAGGCACTGATTCTTGTGGCACCCTGCTGGTGACAGGTCTGCTGGTTGATGAGGAGTTAACAACTTTGATAGTGTGTGACCAGTTTGTGAGCCAGTTGGCAACACATCTTACAATAAAGGGTTTTACATTCAGTTTGCTAAGTTTATCGGTAATACTTGAGTGTAGGATTGTGTCAAAGTTCTTTGCCAAGTCGAGATAATTATATTTTTTGTATTTATATGAACATTGTCTTAAATATAAGCTTAACCATACCACACTTTGTTTGTTATGTAAACATTGCATTGATAGCTCTGATTATCTATCCAAATTTGAGCAGGAGTGCCATTTGTTTCTTAGGTTATTGCAGAGCTGGTAGCTTCAGAACATAGTCAGTTCTTGAACTCTTCAGAGGCTTTATACTATCTGGGTCTTACTTTTCCTCAAAATGATTTTCCTTGCTCAGTAGTGCTGAGATTGAAACAGCCCCTTGCTACTATTTCAAAATATTCCTTAAGCTCATGGGTTATTATTTCCTTGTTGTTGCATCAAACTGGAATAGCACCTTGATTTATGTGTATAAAAGCTTTGCTTTCCTATCTCAGTCCCATAGTAATCAACATTCCCTTGAACATCATATCATTTTTTCGCCAGTGTTTGCAACACTATGCATGCAGAGAAATGCTGCAGAAAGGAGTTGTGGGACACCACCAGAACTTATGTAGATAGTCCAAATGATTCTGGGAGCAATGTGGGCAGCCTGCATCCTTAGTTAAATCTTTGGTGCACATCATAGGTTGGTTCTGATATACAGCATGAAGATATAGACTTAGAATGAATGTCAGCTTAAAACCTTTTTCAATGTAATAACATGGTAATGACACTGAAGGTGATTTTGGCAGTTAGATAATTGTTTGTTGTTCTAATAGTCTTTGCTCTGGCCTCCCAGTCCTGTCGGTCCACCATGCCTTTATAAATATATGTACCCTTTACTTGTGACAGTCAATAATCATATTCTTGGCCCAGTGTGACAAACTTAAATCTCAGGATACGTTGTATCTTAGGGAGTTGTTTACTTCACCACTTGTGTACAATGTCTGTCAGCAGTATTTTAATTATTCAAAATGCAAGTTTATTAATTTACTAGAGTACAAAACATAATTCAACCTGGAAATAAAACTATAAAATAAATAAATAGAAACATAAGAAATCAGTGCTAGAGCTCAAATAATTAAATGCAATGTGTAAATTGAGTCATCTGGATAGGCTAAGTAACAGTCATAGTAGGTTCCGGGGGGGGGGGGGCATCTGATATGCAAATGATGTCAGTCTAGAATTTTTGAGCTATACTCAAGGCACTATTAACATTCCCTGGGTGGCCAAGTGAAGTACATGGCCCTTGTGAGAGGGAACCATCAGGTCTGTTAGCTCAGACAGACCCGAGTCATTCAAAGTCAAAAACAAAAGCAGCCTGATCTTAAAAGCTATATGAAAATGCACAGGCAGCTGATTCAGAACTTAGAACATGAAGAACACCAGTAAATAACCATGCAGCAACTCAAGAGGATTCTCAAGTGTCTGCACCAAGAAGCACCAAGTAATCTACATTGAAATAAGCAAGGCATGAAGAGACAAAGCAGAAGGCTTATCTGGTAGGATCAGATGCTTAATCTAGGTGGTATGCCTCAGATGATAAGAGGATAACTTAACTTTTGACCAGTATTTGATCACCAATTCTAGTCACTGATGACCACTTCGAGGTTTTATACCTCAGATGCAAATTCCAGCCAGTCATCAATCTAAGCAAAACAGGAAGACAAGGTACCACTTTTAGATGTATATAAGCTCAGATGATTATGGTTTAACTACTGACAGATTGTATCCAAATCTTGTGTTTATACTCACAGCATGCCCCTGGGTGAATGAGAAGTCAAGCTGTGTATCGTTCACATAACAATGATAATGCAGATGTCTCTTTCTGATGAATACTCCTGATGGTAGCATACACGCAGTGAGCATGAGCAAGAAAAAAAAAACTATGGTACTGCATAGCCCAGAGTAAAGACTATATGGAAATATGGTAGGGAGAAGTTTTCCATAAGGATAATATAATCAACCATCCTAAATACTGTAGAGAGAACTGAGACAAACAGGATGAAAGCAGAATAACAACAGTCACCCATAACCATGAGGAGATATTTCACAGCCTTGATAACTGATACATTGAGTCCTAAAACCAGGCTGACAATATTGTAAGACACTGTGAACTCTTAAAGGTGAGTCAAGTTGTGTGAAATTACCTTATCAATTTGTTTGGTCATTAAATGTAAGTTAGACATATGTCAGCAATTACAAAGACACTAAAAGACAGCAAACATTTATTAATGACCAAGATCATCATGACCTCCTTTAAAATGAACAAACAAATCAAAACTTCAAAAACGACACTAGAATTTGATAAGTTACTAAATGCATGATATCTAGGTAAAGCAGAGCTAGTCTAGACAAGCATGACCCTATAAACCTATAGATCCAGACAGTGTGTTGTTAAATGCTTACTTCATGTCTAATATTCAAATTTAGACAAAGAAGTAGGTACTTGACATTCACCCCAAGTGGGGATAAGTAATCCCTAGCCAACACACATGATTATGTATAGTTTTTCAAAAGGCACATCTGACATAAGGGTAACATCCTTAGCATCTTGTTCTCAATGATGAGCCCAAAGACCCTTTGAGTTGATATACACACTGAAATGCATGGTATCTAACCAGTATTACCTGAAAGACAATGGCTGGTCAGATTTCACTGCAAGGAGCTCCCTGGAAAGAAAAGCTGCCTTTTGCAGATCATGAACTAGTTTTTAGTGTAATGCTAATTCATTCTATCATTCCAAAGTCCTTCCATTAGCATTCCAATCTTCACCTAACAGCATCAAGCCATGGCTTATATTCCATGAGAAGAAAAGGGTGTGAGCAAGTTAATAACAATAAATAATTATCTCTTGCAGTCAGAGCCTAACTGGTCTAGATTGTCATCACTAGTTTCTAAAAGAAACTGATGGAGCACAGGCAATAATTCAACACATGCTATTTTACTCACATCTCCATAATTCATAAGCTCAGGATCAGTGAAACTAAAATCAGAGATATCTAAAGCAAAGTGGACAAATGACACTTCTAAGCTGCACCATTTTATATGCATGTACTTGTTTGTAGCTCTAATTTAGCCCCTTTCCATTTTCTAATCTCACCTCAACCTGATTTAATCTGAATTTTACCTCTCATTTTCCCGTTTCACCCCCAACCAAAATTGACCCAAGCTGGCTTATTCCAATCATGCCTCCTCCTTTTGCATTTTCCAACTGAGGAGCAAACAGACTGATAAAGACGTAAGAAGGTTCCTGTTTCCAATTAGCATGTGTTTGAAGGAGTGGATATAATCGTAGTGCTGGGGATAGATGAGAAGTCTCCAGAATGCAGTCTCAATGAGAACTGGTTTGCTGGTGCTTGTTTGTTTGTTCTTAATCAAGTACTTCACCAAGATAGAAAATATGTCCTTCTTCACTTCAGTGGTTTGGATATAGCACAGTATGGAGGCAGTTTAGAGAATAACTTATTTGAGGAGGTAACCGACCACTCCAAAATTGAGGAGTTTTGGTTTAAGTAATAATTTGATTAATAGGTAGTACTTTACATCTACACAGCTGTTACTAGCCTAACAGTAAAACTGCATCCAGCTCAGAGATATTCTGCCTGCTTCTCATCTACTAAAACATCAGTACTCGTTCCTGACAGTACAGACTTAATATATCTGGTCTGAGTGTTTTACAAAACGAAAGAACCATGAGCTGGAGACATTTGTTCCTTATGTGACTTTCAGTGGAAGCTGTGATGATGTGAGGTATTGCCAGCTATGGCAGGAGAAGGCAGTGGATGTGTAACATATGTCAGCACAGCTATCTGGAATTTAGTAAAGAATTATATGTTATTTGAATATCAAACTGATTTGCACAGATCTATGTGTTGCAAATGTATTTGTAAAGTTGCTTGTGTTAAAAATGTATCACCAGTGTATCTTGCTGGACAGAGGAAGAAATGTACATGTATTACTGTAACTGTTGAAATGTATATATTGTAGCAGAGGATACTGGAACAGAAGAGGTTAATCTCAATCCATCTGACTTTCAAAAATAGTAAGAAATTAAATTACTGGGCCTAGGTCATAAAGATGTTATATTACAGTTCTCAGTGCAGCCAGAGACAAAAAGTCTGAACTAGGAAGCTTCTTGAATTGTCATTGGGGTGAACTAATTGCTACTCTGGAAGGGTGGAGGTTTAAAATTGTTTTATGACTTCTAGGAGCTGCAGTAGATCTTAGCAATACTGTGTGTGTGTGTGTGTGTGTGTGTGTGTGTGTGTGTGTGTGTGTGTGTGTGTGTGTGTGTGTGTGTGTGTATTATTGACACGTAGGTGCTAAACCTGGCAGTTTCTGGCAGTGGGGGGTTGCATGAGCACCAGAAATAAGATGACCAGATGTATGTGATGCCATTCTGTAATCTATCAATAAAAATGTTTAATAGTAGGTGAGACCAAAGTCTCAGGGCAATCTGTTTTTGTAAACTGACACAGAAGGATCTCTCACCTACTTCATCTTGCCTTGCTCTAGTAAGTAACCAGGGAATAATAATTCTTTAGATTTATTTATTATTTAGAGTTGGTTTACCAGGATAGTCCATTGGGCTAAGATAGCTCATTTTCAATGGAGTCCTGGGGAGAAAAGCTCCAAAACATACAAATATACAAACATTTTTGATAATAAACATGCAGCAGAATACACAGGCTATAATAAACACTTTTGTACAGTATTACAAGTACAACTACAAGCATGATTTTTAATATAATTTAAAGGAAGAATAAGCATAATAAGTATTATTTGTTAAAGTAGGTTCTTACAGTGATAAGAGAAAAGAAAGAAAGTTTTTAGTTACTTTAGAAGAAAGTGAACTGGTACTGAGAGAGAGAGGCTGGGTTTCAGATCTGGTTAATGTAGGAGGAGTAGCACAGTAGCATTCTCAGTGGGATGTTAAGTGTGAGTAGAGCATGGTTTTAAAGGAAGAGTGACTGCTAGTGGAACGGATCAGGGGTGGCAGTAAGTTCCCAAGGTGTGCTAAAGAAAATGATAATATATGTTTACCTGGTGGGCGGGCAGGTTTGTGTAATTCAATAAGATTTTGAGTCTTTGATCTTAGGAGTCTATGTGGTATGTGTATTTTGAAGGTGGAAGCTAGAGAGTGGCAGAGTGAGGGAGTGAAAATAAGTTTGTGAGCTTGGATGAGTTGGATATAAGTGAGATAGTGGGGCAGCTATAGCCAAATCAGTTTATGAAGAGCAATACAGTGGTGAGTGGAAGATTGGTGACCTGTGGCAAATTTTGAGATTTTATTGTAGTGGGAGGTTAGTTTGGCCTTAAGGAAAGATTGTAGGTTAGTAAGGAGTGGGGCCCCATATAGGAGAGATGGGATGAGGTATGTGGTGGAGAGAATTGTTATGATAGAAGAGGAGAGGTAGCGATTGTGACGGTATAGCATTCCAAGTTTCTGATGTGTTTTTTTAATGTTTGTATGTAGGTGAATATCAAACTTCAGCTGATCATCAATGAGGACACCTAGTAATTTTGCATTGGATACTATTTCAAGAGGAGTAGTATTGTGACTAGTGGTGATGAATGTGTCTTTATCAATGATGATGGTCTTAGAAGGGGTAAATATCATGAGTTTGGTTTTTGTTGCATTAAGTGCCAGATGATTATCTAGCATCCATTTTTCAGTAGAAGAGAATGCATCTTGAGTTAATTTTATGAGAGTGGGAATAGAAGTGGCAGATCAGATTATTGTTGAATCATTGGCGTATTGAATAAATTTAGTATTGGAAATGGCATGGTGGAAGTCATTTATGAAAATGTTAAATGGTAGTGGCCCTAAAATGGAACCCTGAGGTACACCAGCTGTAGTGCTGAGGAATGGGGTGCTAACATTCTTCCGCTTAACTGATTGTTGCCTATCAGAGAGGTAACTGGTGAGCCAATTAATTAAGTAAAGGGATAAATTTAGCTTGGAAAGTTTAGTTAGTAGAATATTGTGAGAGATAGTATCAAAAGCCTTTGATAGGTCTAGGAGAAGAGAGGAAACTGTACAGCCAGTGTCACGGGCTTTGTTGATGGTTTCTAAGAAGGAGAGGAGAGCGGTGGTGGTCCTGTAGTGAGATTAGTTAAGTATTGTTTTTCTGCAACTGTGTGAACCTGTCCACCTTTGTTATTTTTAATATGTCTTGTGATGAAACTCGTGTTTCTTGTAAATAGATATTTAGTATGTTCATGTCTTTTATTATTTATTATTAAATATATTTAACTTTTCATTGTGATGTTCTTTTAGAGAATATTTTAATCTTTGAGAGTACTTATACTTATTTAGTGACATCACTGGCCACTGCGGAAAGCCTTGCTGTTTGGTCAACATTGCCATTTGTATTAATATTCATTTCACTCAGTATAATTGGGTACCCTTGTAAGAGCCTTAGAGTAGCTGTCTTTCAGGTGTCTGGTGGCAGTGGAACTACCTTATAGTCTGGGCAGAAGGTGGCATACCTAGTAAATCAGTGCCAGCCTTTCCCAGTTGTGTGTGTGTGTGTGTGTGTGTGTGTGTGTGTGTGTGTGTGTGTGTGTGTGTGTGTGTGTGTGTGTGTGTGTGTGCGCCTGTGAAAATCAAATCTCAAAGTGTGTGTGTGTCATTTACTTGGAGCAGGGACATGAAGCACTGTTTCACACAAAGGGTGCTGGAGGATTTGGCTTGGACACTCAGATAAGGTCTCAACCCTACACCTGTGCCAGTGAGAAGTCTTATTGGGGACCTGGAGGACCCAGCTCCCAGACTGACTATGTTCCCTGTGTGCTCTTAATGGAAATTGTGCTTGATGCAGAAATCTGCATCTGGAAATACTGAGTGTATACAATTTTGTTCCAAATGAACATCCGTCTCCATTGCCAGTGGTAAGAATTCAGGCTCCTTGATTGCTGGCCCAGATTGGGAATGTCACAGATGCCGCTTCAAGTGACTAGTTATTTATCATGACACCAAGTAAATCTATAGTGTAGGTTTGATGTCCTTGAATAGTAGACTGCACTGAATGAATGACAACTTTGGACACAGAAATTCAGAGAGTTGACAGCTAAGGCTGGGTTGAGAAAGTTTGCCTGGACATAGTAGGTGATAAACAGTATGCCAGAACAGCTTTAGGTTATTGAGGTGAAGGGTGTTCCAGAAACAGACAGGTTCATTTTGCTGCTATATACCATATTCTTGGCTTTATTACACATCCCCTTATAATGGGTAAGGATTGAAGGGGGTTTACATTGATGGTAAAGTTCCTGAAGATGAATTTGCTGAGTTGCGATCCTAGACAGAGTGGTAGATTAAATGTTTTGGTGCCTGTTGTCATGGATTATGGACTGAAATAAATATTTTGCTAAATTGTCAATGGCAAGGTATACAAGGGTGAGCTATGAGCTACTTTTGTGCTGTCAAAAGGCCTCCAATTGTTTGCATTTCAGTAGTAGGAGAGGCAGTATTGACTAGGAGTGTCAATTTACTTCCTCTGTATGATGACCTAAAGAGTTTCAACAGTCCATCTCCCCTTGAAGAGCCAATAGCAAAACATTGCTGTGTTCATGGAGGAGTTCTATTCCCACTTTAATAAATGCATTACATCAGTCTCTATCCACTCTTAGGATTAAACCCTTTTGGTGTAACTCTAGCATAAAGACGGGCTATAACAAAAGAAAAAAAATAGTCTTCTTTACTAACAAACTGAAAAACTCACACCTCAAAATTAAACTCAAAGACAATTATAAAGACTTCTTCAGTTATATCAGGAAATCAGGAACCTTAGAAACAATATCCAGTTCTGCCCTAAGCTGTTACATAACAACTCTGCCTTCTCTCCCTTAAAAACATAGTTTGCCTGTTAGCTGACGAATTTATTTATTTTATTTTACATTTGTTTACTGGGAAAGTCCGACTGGGCATGCATCCCATTTTCAGCAGAGGCCCGGGGAGAAAAGCTCCACAAAGATTAGTACAACAAATACGGTAAATACAATACACGTTTTTAAAGTTCAGTACAGAGTCAAAAAGTTAAGGTGCAGTTTCAAGGCCAAGAAAGAAGCAAAAAATAAATATTTCAGTAAAAAATTAAGTTCAAACTTCTTCCCACTATCTCCACCTAGCCTACGTATGCTTTAGAGGCCTAGCTAGGATAAGGCAAAGAAGGTTGCTCTCCTGGGTGCAAAGTGTTACAGGGGTAGGATCAACAGATCCCAATTGGTCTTCATTTTCTAAATGTCAGCATTTCATTTATGATCAGAACTGAAGAGATGCAATATTTTGCATCTTCGGTGCATTACCAGATCAGCAAAGAATGCTGGTACTGCATTAGTGGTCAAATGTCAGAAGTGAATCACTTTGTGAGTGGCATACACTTTGACACCTTCTTGCAATGTAGAAAGAGGTTGCTACAATTTAAAAGGAGCAAAAAGCTTTTGTTTATTTATTTGTTTATGTGTTTTTCTCCTCGAGTATGGTACCAGTCACAATAATTGCTAGCTATACCTGATAAGCTTAACCCGTTATCAGCTTCCCCCCAAAATCACCTCTAAGCACATCCTAAATACTCTCTTTCTTTAATATGAAAAATCTTGGCTCTATGAGGCTCAGTGTGGCTGGGTGACAATCAGTTCAACCTCAGACTCTCATCTTGCATTATACCAGAAGTTTGGAGAAATATGGTAGTCATTCCCTTATACAAGGGAGGCCCCCACCACTGATCCAGGTAACTATATATCCATAAGCTTCACAAGTCTTATCTGTAAGACAATCAAAAGTGTTATTATGGGATAGAGAAATATGGAAATTGCCAGCTTAAAGTCCCTTGGCCCAAACAAATTTGACTTTGTGAAGGGTAAATCATGTTTACTAAACCTGGTCAACTTTTTTGAAAAAGTCAGCAAGGTCCTGGGTAATGACAAGTTGGTAAATGCAGTTTATCTCAGCCTAGCCAAAGTTTTTGACACCATTTATCATGCAGATAAACATACCAAAATAAAGTAAATCCTTACTTTACCCAATGGATAGCAAACTGTCTCACAGCCAGAACATGGCAAATTAAGTTTGAGAGTATACTCTCCTCAAACAGGCTTGTTATCAGCAATATCCTCTAAATCTTGGTACTGGGACCATTGCTGTTTGTCATTTACTTCTCTGACATGAAAGCTGATATCAAGAGTCTTCTTGTCAAACTTGGTGACATCAACAACTCCCCTGGGGACTCCCAAGTAATACAAAAGGGACAAAGACATATAAACAAATGGTGCCACAACCATGGTGTCAAGCTAGATGCTGAAAAAGTGTATTATTTTGATATCAGCAAACAGGAACACCATTATTCCTACCACATTAATAGTACCATCCCACACAAAATGCACACACACACTTGTCAGAGACCTAGACATATTTATTAACAATGAGCTCTCCTTTGACCACCGTATAGCCACAACTGATAGGAGATACTTCAGTGAAGCCCAGTTTGTTATTAAGGGTATTTCCTCCAGATCCTAGGATGTTATCATGCCTCTGTACATCTCCCATATTAGGCCCATAATTGAATGTAATGCTCCGTATGGAAAGTACCTGCCCAGACATGTGACCCAACTTGAAAGACCTTAACATTTCCTTTGCAGAACACATTACAGCTCTTCTGTTCTCTGTCTCATACAGGTTCTTAAGGGATGACCTCTGCCTAGATCTAAATACCTCAAATAAACCTTTCCTAAGAGACCACCTTTATATTCATAATACAGTCAGCATCATAAGTACCCATAAAGACCTTAGACTTCACTGTAACATAATCTGAACCTGATGGCCTAATAGATACTTCACTCAAAGAATTCTGCTCTTCTGGAACAGGTTCCTTACTCATATTAAATAAAGTAGTTACCCCACCCTCTTCAAATGCAACCTGGATGAACGGATGGGTAGCATACATTTTCAGTTACACCCACAAATCTTGCTAGCTTATAGTGGAAATTGCAGTGACTAGGCTACTATTGATCCATCTGGTTAATTGCTTAATAACAACCCATATACTTTGAAGTAAGTTGCAGTTTTACAAAAAAATATGGAATGCAGAAAGCTGTACGTAGAGGAGACAGAGGACTGCTGAGTATGTTTTACATGCATACATACATACATACATAGAAATATTTCAAGCACAGGCATTATATGTTATACATGCATACAAATATTTCAAGCATGGGCATTAATGCTCTTATAGCCTACCAATACACCATAACAGCTGTCCAGGTTGTTCTTAAAAATATCTAAACTACTGCTTCCTTTAATGTAATTTGGTAGCCTACTCCATGCATCGGCTACTTCCTCAGGGAACCAGTTAGTACATGTCTCATTCCTATAGAATCTTCTGCATAGGTAATCTGATGATTCTGTACTACTTTTTGATAACCTCAAACATTCTCAGAGGTAGTTGACTGTAAATGTCCTGTATATTTATATAAGGTCTCTTAAATATCTACACGAGACACTGCACAAATTCTGATGTTTTAGTCTTTCATAATAACTTCAGTTTTCACATCCGTTGATGCCATGGGTATATTTCTGCAGTACTCTTTCCAGTTTACTCATGCTTGTTTTTTTAGACCTTATAAATCTTTTCATTCAATATATAGTTCTCTAACTATAATTAATCAATTGATTAACATGATTAGAAAAACTCAAAGCTAAATCTACCCATATACCTGAGTACTAATGAATCTACACTTTCAATCACTCTGTGCTGTATTAAATATTTACCCTTTAATTTATGCCTTCCTAATCTCAAGTGCCTAGTTTCTGTTGTATTCATCAGAATATTATTCATGCGTGACCATATGGTCAATTCTTTTACAGACTTGTCCTATCTGTAACACATGTAATCAGTTTACCCAGTTTCAAGTCATCGGCATACAGACTATCAAACACCTCAGCAGAAAAAGCTATATCTGAAAGATACAATCTAAACAAGTATGAGCCTAGACAAACTTCACACAAAAGGGAAATACACGAACTAGTAAACCAACAAATGGAGAAACCTTATTTCTCTGTCTTCAGTGTGGTTTCTCCATTTTTTGGTTTACAAGTATGAACCTAAGACAGTGCCCTGTGGGGCACCCTGAGTATTTGTAAGCCATGCAGCTATCCTTCTTATCAAAAGTACAGCAATACCTAGTTGTTCTAATTTATTGATTAGTGTTTTGTCTACGACCATGTCTAATGCTGAAGTTAAATCTATATAAATTACATCATAGCACAATTTTTCATTCATAGCTATTATTATATTTTTATACAACATCATGCTACAGGTGGTAATAGATCTATTTTCAACATATGCATGCTGATATATGATTTCAAGTCCCAGCCTTTCCAATTCTGAAAATAACTTATCCAATGTTACCTTCTCCATTATTTTTCCACAAAACGAAAGTAAACTTAAGGATCTTTATGACTCTGGGTTTGTCCCACTACCCTTTCTCTTAAAGGCAGATTTAACAAGTACATGTCATCAATCTTAAGGAATCTCCCTGTATTTATATGACCTACGAAATAATAGATAGAATGGTACTGTAAGTTCTTGTTGAAGTGGTCTTATGTCATTATTACTAATTCCATCTCTTCCCTATGCTTTGTTTGGATCCAGTTTGTACAGTTCTTTTTCAATGTAGCTTAATTTGATTTCAGTATCTGAGGTTACCTGGATGTCACTAGGACAATTTATCAGCTCCCTTTGTGTAGCCAAACTGCTTTGCATAAGACTTTGTAAATATATCTATAATCTGTTATGTCTGAGAATAAATTTTAGAATCTACACACAGTTTATCAGTTTCTTGTTTAACAAAATAAGTCAGGAATTGAATAATTTATGTACTATTGTTTAGGTTATATGATATATAGCAATATAAGTGAAGTATAATGTTTGTTATGTTAATATAGTTTGATTACTTTTATATGAATGTAAATCTGCCTATGTCACAAATGATAATTCAATAAAGGTGTTTAAAAAATATTATTCCAGTATATTTCTGATAAATTTAAGTCCCCAGTCACTATTATTCTTCCCTCCTGTGTTTCATGCAATAAATGTAGGAATTCTTTTAGGTCATCAGCACTTGACTTTGGTGGTCTATACACTCCAAAAATTGTTATATCTTCCAGGGTTGTCTTTATTGACACAGTTACACAATCTATAGTATTGGTGTTATCACTGAACATGTAATAATCACAGGTCTCATAACTATCATAACACCTCCACCTGATTTTTTTTAAGAATGCCTATTACAGTAAAAACATTTATACCCTGACAAAACTGGTTTCTAGTCATTTATTTTTTAACAATATTTCACAAATAATAACATCAATCTTGTGGGAACATAGCAAATCCATACCTTAGGTGTGTGATCTTACTAAGCCTAGGAGTGCAACTCAAAAGATTTAGAAAATGATTGTTGCCTCTGTCTGTCAGTTGAACTGTTAATAAGCTGCTTCTACTGCCTAAGTTTGATTCCTTTCACCTTCATTTCCTACTGTGTGACACTGAGCAAATCACTTAACCAGACAATGCTCCCAGGTCACCACTGAAAAGGGACATTTGTGTCCAGTGAACTTAATTGGTCTGCAAATAGGTAAAACTAAACCAAAATGTATAAAACAGAAATTTGTACATATCACCTTGCTCTTTTTGAAAATTTTGCATGGTCATTAAAATTACTTTTTTTAGCCTCTGCCTATTTGTAATTTATTGCTTAAAATTACTTGTTTCTTATCTTCTTTGTGTGGCTTTTGCAGTTTGCATCCAGAGCAAGAAGGTAAGAGACCCTACTGGGTTACACAGTGAACAGAGTCATGATGGCATTCAATTGCTTTAATATACAAATAATTGCTTTTGCATATAAGTTGGTTTATTTTGGCAAAAGTGTTTAATTATTATACAGCTGTAATTATGCAGTGAAAGATGACTGCATTTGCAGATGCAGTAGAATGTAATGTGATGCATACTCTATGATGGTACCAGATGCAATACTAGGTGGGATTTAATGGCACCAGAAGCAGTAGATTTTATGCATAAAGATGGTCCTAGAATTGTCTACACCTTGGACAAATAATGTTGAAGGACTGAAGCCAATGCATGGTAACTTAGAGGCTAGTAATGAGCTGAGATGGGAATATTTAGACAATTCAAAATAGCTACTAGACAGAAATATTTGGATTTGCAAAGTTTCTCTGCTGGCAATGGAATTTCATAATACTGCTTATTTCTGTACAGAGGGGAAGTTGTTTCAGTTGCAGTCTAATCATAAATATTTGCATAGCCTCATAATATAGTAAATACAGTACAATATTTGATTGTTAAGAACAGCCTTATGATGTATAATAGCTATAAAGGTACTGCTTTGCCACAGTAAATAGGTCTGCTGCTCTTTTTACAAATGTGTGATAGAAATGATCACTGAAAACTATGTTTTGGAGATTTTTTGCCTCTTTTGGCTACATAGAATAAAAAGCTTGGAATGTCTAATGTATATACAGAGGTAACTGATAGTATGCCTTGATGCTCATATGGATAATGATACTTCTGGAACTTCCCTGTGGAACTTCATTATGGATCAGTTGTCCTGCCATTTCTGATTGCTTATACATATCCTGTACAATAATGACTGTGACGTCTCTCCATTGGGTCAGTAATCAAGGAGCCTCAACCCTCACCACAGACACCAGTGAGGGACGTTTACTTAGAGCAAAATGGATACACACAGTATTTCCAGATGCAGCTCTCTGTACCAAGCACAATTTCCCTTAAGAGCTCACAGGGAACGCACTCTCATCCTGGGGCTGGGTTTCCATCAATCAATCCAGGGCCCACATAAGACTCCTCACTGGCACAGCTGTAGAGTGGAGCCCTCAGCCAAGTATTCCAAGCCAAGTCCTCCACCAATCCCTCCGTGAAACTAGTGCTCTGTGTCCCTGCACCAAGTAGCTGACACACACTCCTTGAGATTTGATTTTCACACACACACACACACACACACACACACACACACACACACACACACACACACACACACACCTGGGAAAGGCTGGCACAGATTTACCAACCATGCCCCTTTTGCCCAGGCTATAAGGTAGATACAGCCACAAGAGCACTCCAAAGCCTGCTACTCCAAGGCTCTAACAAGGGTATCCAATTATACTGAGTAAAATTAACACTAATACAAAAGGTAGTGTTTGACCAATGCAGCAAGGCTTTCAGGAGTGGCCACAATGTCACCAAATAAATATAAGTACTCTCAAATGTTAAAATATTCTCTAAAAGACAAGCCACATAATAAATAATAACAGCACAAGAAAATACTAAATATCTATTTGCAATAAACACCAGAGTTTCAGCTACAAGAAATATTAAAAATAACACCAATGGAAAGATTCACACAGATACAGAAAAATAATACTTAAATAATCTCTCTATATTTTCTTGACAAATCTAAAGAATTACTGTTTCTCACTTACTTAATAAAGAAAGGCAAGATGAAGTGGGTGAGTGGTCCTTTCTTTGCCAGGTTTCACAAACAGACTGCTTTGAGACTTCTGTCTCATCTAGTATTAAAACATCATTTCAGTGCTGGATTACAGAATGACATCATATACATCTAGTCATCTGATTCTGGATCTCACACTACCCCCCTTTATTAGAAAATGAACCAGAATCTAGCACATATGTGTCATAATACACACACATAGAATTCTGCTAAGATGTGTTATAGCATCTGGAAGTTATAATTCTTTACAAAACTCCAGATAGCTTTGCTGGCATATGTTACACATCTACTGCATTACTTTTCCTGGCATAACTGGCAATAACTCACATCATCACAATGACCACCACCTCTTTTATCAAGACAGAGTTGTGATTCCAATTTATGGATACAACATACTGTCTTGTTAAATGTATGTTGATATACTGCTTTGAATATGCATTTGCTAAGATTAAGTGAAAATAGGTTTATTAGTAGACAAAGTCTCTCATGCACTAGTGTTATTTGCTTATGCAAAATCTAAATTAAAACACAGAGAAAAGGGAGTATTGTTTTCTGCAATATTCTAATCTCACAGCAAAGACATGATAATACTCACATTTTGTTGCTCTCACTCTTTTCTTCTTTTATTTCTGAGTAAAAGATCACAGTCCTTCTGGAAGTGGAAGGAGTTTGCTATTCACTACACAAACTGCATGCAAATTATGTCAGATTTTTTGAGAGGTTAAATGTACTTACTTTATAAGATCCTTTGTGCCTGTTTTAGTGCCTTCAGGTTGAGAGGTATGGGACCAGGAAGTGGTCATACTTTGAGACTGAGTCCACCACCAAGTCGGAGGCTGATATATCTGATGAAAATAATTCCAGAGTATGTCCTGGTTAGTGTATGCATTTCCAAAATAGTTCATCAGTAAAATGAAATTCCTCACTTAATTATTCAAATGATTTGACGCTAGTTCCCATTGAGCCTTTTATTTTGAGTATTAAGTCTTCAAGTGTCTAAATTCTTACTTTGTTCCTTGATCCCTGTGTTGTTGATTATTTATCAGTCTGAATTCTCAGTTACCTACACTGTGGTTTTGGTGTCTGCACAGCTTTGGGACATTTCTGTCCATCATTTCCAAATGAATAAATTCTTACTTTTTTCTAGTATCCCATTCTTACTTGTTATTTATCAGGCTGAATACTAAGGTTCATCTGTATTGTGGTTTTAGTACCCTCATGCTTTGGGGAAGTCTCTGCTTGACTTCCTCCATGCTCTATCAGATTTGGAAACTGACAATCAAGAACAATTCCTTAAATGTGATTGCAGGCTTGATGGGTACCATGCCAAGATAACAAGGAACAGCTGTCTAACACATTTGCCTCAGTCTTGCCCATGTAGGATGCTGTATGTCTGGACCACTAGCATTCATTGGATTGTTGAATGTTAGTCCATATACCATGAGATCTGGATGGCTGGTCCTCTTTTTTTCTCCCTGCAGATAGTATTGAAGACTGCCCTATATCTTTCCCATTAAAAGGCCTTCAAAGGGCTTCTAAGAACCCCGACAAACTAACCCAGTTAACAAATGTAAAAATAAATAAATAAAATAAAAATATTAGTCTGCTAAAGAGATCTGTAAGTCTGTAGAATCTGTATACCATTTATTTTCCCCATTAATGATAGTTTCAGTCCCTACCATATACGTGCTGTGATGAACAGATCCTGCTAAATGGGTTGCACACTGCATGCTAACATGTTTAGTCACAATGTGTGACTATCGCCCATATTTTGGAACAAGATAAGGAGGTTGTCCCAGTTATTTTCTGGAAGCATCAATGTTTTATCTATACTGGCCATTACCCTGGCACTGTTTGAAAGTTCACTGGGGAGCTTTTTATCATGGGGTCATCCATTACCAGATCTCTCAAAAGTAACAGATAGTCATTTCCAAACATTAATATATGTTCAGTGTCATCTTCCCAGGGCAACCTCTCCTATTTTGTCTTCTGCCTGCAGTCTTCTAGCTAGTGACTCTATCATCAAAGTGAATAGACCTGAAAACAAAGTAAAGCTTATCTGTTTTCCATTACTAGTACAAACTGTTCTGAGAAGATTCTTTCACCTAGTTTTTCACTACTGAGTAAATACAGATGGCTTAAATTGATTTGTTCATGATTCCTGGTAATTTATAAAAGTCCAGAAACTCATAAATACCTTAATTCTACTGAGTCAAAAACTGTGGTGGCAGGTGACTTCAAAGCAAGGGGAGCTGCAGGAAGCAAGTGAAGTGGTGGAGTTAATTGGAATAGGGTGGGATTCTATCATCACAGGTCACAACAGGCCAATGGCCACTACCTGTAATCAAACAGCAGATGGGGTCACTAACTTTCATCTACTGACTTCTTCAGTACCCACTCATTATAACATCTTTATGAATTATATATTACTTATCATTTAAACCTGTGCTTTAAATACTACCTAACTGGGCAAGACTCCACTGGAATAAGTGTAGAGGAAGTAACTGAATTAACCCAGTGATCTGGGAACAAAGAAAGAATTTACAAACTTGGAGACTTAAAGCTTACAAGAAAGCCACTAGACCCCCAGAAGTCATAGGATTCGAGACGCCCCGAGGTGCCTCTTAAGGGTTTTGTTATAACCTTTTCATCCAGTGATGGTCTGAACAAAAATCATAGGTAAAGAAACTAATTCAGTCTTTTTTTTTTCTTTCAATGAAAAATAACTTGTGTCAAAAGCTTAGTATTCAAAACTAACAAAACTTGTTCCCAATAAACTGAAATGACAAATGCTTGTAAGCATATATAAACCCTGTTTAGGAATTCTGTCTGCCTGCCTACCCTACCCTCCTAAAAAAATGATAGCGATCTTCTGTGTACCCCTCTAGTGTCAGATTGGGATGAAAGTAAAAACACAAATGGCCACAAACCTACATTATATACCTGTGGGTCTGAGGGAAAAAAACCAAAGCACCCATATCAAATTTACAGAGACAGAGGGAGAGAGTACATGCAGACTCCAAATAGCCAAAAACTCAGCCAGAGAACCAAATGCTGTTGAGAGCGCAATGCTTCTCGCTGTATCACTGTGCCAATAATCAGCTGCTGTAACACACACACCCTGCCCAGACTGCCATAGCCCAACCAACAGCACCCATGCACAGTAAGTAAAGTCCCACTTAATGGCTGTGTACAGCTTACATATCAGCCTGTAATAAAATAAAATAATACCAATCACTAACAATAATTTAAAGCACAGAATCACACACACACATAAGCATCAGTTATAGCCACTTATATGACTGTGACTATGCATCTCAGATGTTAGACTGTGATCACGCTAATGAATAAATACATAAATAACTGCCACAGAGGAATGTGACTTCTCAGCTCACTGCTATAAGAATACAGTGTGCAACTCACTGCAACTCCCAAGCTTACCTCTTAGCCTCTCGGCTCAAGAGTCAGAGAAATCAAAAAAAAAATAATGAGAGACACAGGACCAAAATAAAGGACAGGAATTACCCTTAATTTAGAAAGGTGCTAGATCAACAGACTTTGCACCAGACTTTGTCTCCGTACCACATTTCTTTTCATAAATGTGGGGTGTATGCTACCTGACATTGGATAGTTGTTAACAAAAGTATTTTTTTAAATATTACTGTTGAAAATACCTTGTTCCATATTAATAGTAATTTCCAAATCTAAGAAATCAACAACAGTTCCTATACATCTTAATGTGAACTAAAAAAATTAAGTGCTTGCATTTAAGTTCTTCAAAAGTACCCAACCAAACAAAAAAACATCATCAATATATTGCCTATAAACCCCCACCTTTTTTAATAATGTGCGGGAAGAAAGACGTTTAAGCTCCCACCAACTCATAACAGCATTTGCATATTTGTTCTCCAAAACAAGTTCTACTAGCATGCATAAAGTATTAATACAATTTCCATCAAGCTTTGCTACATGGTTGCTAAGGCCTGGAACTCCTTACCTGCATCCATCAGGTCAATACCCTCTCTTCCATCTTTTAAAATCTTGCTCTGTTCTTGCTCAAAACCAGGATAAACTATATCCCTAAATGTGAACAAGTACCTTTTCATTCCTTATACCTCCTAACTTTCATTTTTTCACTTACTTCCTTACTTCTATCAAACTGTCTTCCCTGACTTTCTCCCTAAATATACCTTAAGCCTGTTTTCCCCCTCACTTCATATTGCAATTTCTGATTGTATTAGACTAACTTACCTTTAATTTCATTACAAACTGTCTAACATTTTTCAAAATATTAAATGATTGTCATATAACTTGTATTGATTCTTAACCAATGCTTTTATATTATGTCTAATTTATTATAACTATTTAAGCTGCAGATGTTTTTATTTTATTTTTGAAGATTGTGAAATTATTGTTCTTAAAATGTTTTGTAATAATCTGGAGTTTTTCTCCCCTGGGCCTCCACTGAAAATGGGCTTCTACCCAATCAGACTTTCTAAATACTCAAATGTCAATAAATAAAATAGACAGACAGACAGACAGATAGATAGAGACTAGATATAGATAAATATATATAGAGAGAGATAGATACACACACACACACACACACACACACACACACACACACACACACACACACACACACACACACACACACACACACACACGTAATCCAAAGCATATCTGAAACAATCCCGTGTTTGCTTGTGATTAAGAAGCACAAAAGCATATATGTGACGAGGCCACAGTTGGTGAATACTTAACATTATAATGTCATTATTAAACCATTCTGTCAAGGTAATTTTTAACATCTATTAGTTTTTCAAATGAAGAGTCAAAACAAGAATGCACTTTTTTAACGGTGTGGTGTTACAATAATTTTATAATGTATGATGCAAAAAGCAAAGTTTTTTAAATATATTTTTTCCTATGCCTTTAAGAAATGACTGTGACATATTGCTAGTGATTGAGTGCTCCTTATAAAGAGGAGTAGAATTGTGGAATGGATGTTCTAAAGAAGTCCCATTGAATATTTAAAGGGACATAAGTGATAAATGTGACTGAGTGATGCAAATAAAGTGTTTTAGTTTTTTTTATTTTTACTCATGGCGACTTTCCTTTGATTAAGTATTCACCAGCTGTAGCCTCGTCCTTTTTACATTTCTGTGGTTCTTGGTTGTTTAGTCTTACATAAATTACAATTTTATGAGGTCATTTGTTTATTTATATTTTATTTTTAACTCTGATTTATGTTTTATTAACTCAATTTTTACTATTTGTAGTTAGAAATTTTGACAGACAAACTCTAGCCATCCTAAGGGGCCTAGTCAGCTATAAATTTATACATACTGTAGACAGGACAATCTAGAGTGTATCTAAAATAATCCATATTGTTTTGTAAACTCCTTCTGCACTTGTTTTTAGTAATTTTTAATTTAATTGCATTTTTTAAACTGTTTGGTCTAACATTGCTATATACTCAGGTGTGCTAGCTTGCACTGCATTTGAATTGTTTTTACTGATGTTTTAGCTACTTTTCTGTATGTATATATATATATATATATATATATATATATATATATATATATATATACACCTTTCCTGGAACTAGTGTAGTCCAGATTCAGATTTGCTGTATCCAGGACTGTATGTAAGCTTCTGAGCCCCCCCCCCAAAGCTTTCTGTGTTGGAGGGAAGCCTTCTAGCATATCAGTGGGAGTGGTAAGCACTAGGTAACCTATCTACCACTTAAGGAGTGGTTCTGGCCCAGAAATTGTAGTTATTGGCCATTTGGGCAGTTTTTCCATCTCGCTCAACTTTCTGATTTAAAAGCCCGCATTTGCACTTGTTTCCCCCCCTTTCCTGTAACTAGTTTAGTCCAAATGCAGATTCTTAGTTTTAGCACTTGAATTTGCTTATTCGTGATCAGCACTTGTTCAGAACTTGTAAGCACTAAATAACCTACTAATTACTACAGCACTCAACCTTCCTCATTACCTAGAGGAAAACAGTTTTGGTACTTACTTTCCTCACTTGCTTAGAGAAAAACAGCTCTTGTACTCACTTTCCTCACTTATCTAGCGAAAAATATTTTTTTATTCAGGCATGCCCAAGGGTCAGCTCTCAGTGTTCTCTCCTGTCTATCTGATGAATCTGGGCATCTTGGGGCAATGTATAAATTGCCTCATGTACACAGACAACCCTCTCCTCCTACCACCCAACACTACATCCTGTGAAAGATGCACTTATCTAGCCAAACTGGAGGTAAAGCTCTCTCCAATCAAGACTGAACTTGATAGTCAAGAGGAGAAGGTAAACACTTGCACCACACCACACTCATCACAGTCTCACTAAATCTACACCACCAAAATCCACACATAGAAACATAAAAACATTCGTGGAGGCTCTCAATAATAATCTGCTCAAGCAACAGAGACCGCCAAAGCAGAAATGCAAGCAACCTCCACCCCCAACACAACCCAAATGACACATAGCCTGCAGACTCAGTGTGCCACTCAACCACAGCCAATAAGGCAAAACAATGTGCCCAACACACTAGTCATAGGTGACTCTATAGTCAGGCACACTGATGTCCCACTCACCAGGCTAAACAAGGAGAAGGTTACTGTCAGCTGCCTGTTGGGTGCCAGGATCCGCCACATAACCCACACACTCAGGTCACTCCACAACAAGTAGAAATATGACTCTGTCATTGTCCATGTTGGTGTGAATGACCTGAGATGTACCTCCCTGGACTACATGAAAAGAGACATGGAAGAGCTCTCCGATCTTGTAGCCCAGGCAGGTATGACCCCAGCCCTGAGTAGCATTCTGCCATCACCCAGAATGATGCCGCAGTACAAGGACAAAATGAGTGACTTCAACAATTGGCTAAGGTTCTGGTGCCATTCTAAAGGGATCCAGTATCTGTCTGCCTGGGATGACATGGTCGACAGACCATGATGCTTTGCCAGAGATGGCCTGCACCTGTCACCCCTGGGATTCCGGATACTGTCTAAGGTTCTTGCCACCCCTATAGTGCCTTTTTTAGGTATGTTCAAATGACAAATTCACTGCTGTAACAGGAACAGGCAAGCACAAACTGAGGGTGATGCTACTCAATGCTAGAAGTCTAAATCTCAAAATGCACTCACTTGAGGCACTCCTTAAAATGGAGAACATCAATATCCGTGCAGTGACTGAGACCTGGTTCAAGGCTCCAGAGAGCACCCCTGCACTACCAGGCTATAACTCATACCACACTTTTTGGCCATGTAACCTGGACCGCAACACCAAAGGCAGAGGTGTGTCCATATTCATTAAGGATATCCACACCTCCAGGCTAGCTGCTCAGCATAATGCAGCCGAGGTTATCCAAGTGCAACTAACTCTGGGCAAAACTGCAATCCAAATTGTAGCTTGCTGCATATCACCCACCATGCCCCAGGATTCCCACTCCTCTTTTCTTGATGTACTGGAAAATATTAAGGTTCAACCAAACACCCTTATAATGGGCGATTTCAACTACCCCACAATTAACTGGGTAAACTACTCATGTACCAACTCCTTCACTCAACGCTTTCTGGAATTCATAAACTCCAATGCCCTGGATCAACTTATTCACACCCCCACCTGGGACAACAATATCCTAGATCTAGTCATTACCAGCATGAGTGACCGGTGTTCCACATGTGAAGTCAACCACTCATTGGTCCAATCCGACCAGAAGCTAATTACCCTAGATATCCACATCCTGCCTCCACCGCCCATTAAGGAAGCCATGGTAAAAAATTTCTCCAAAGCCAACTTCATGCTTCTTAAGACAGAAGTTGTGAACTTCATGACACCCATGCAGATGGACAATACAGTTACGACTACTGAATCCTACACAATTGCACTTTATAAGCACTTATATGAGTGCATGGATCGTGCTATCCTAAACAGAACCAAGACGCTATCCTCCAAAAAAAGGAAGCCAATCTGGTGGTCCCCTGCCATAAACAAACTGTACAACAGAAGGAAGAAACTGTTGCAAAAGAGAATAAAATCCCATGAGTGGAGGAGTTCCCTGGTCAGCCTCAGTAAGAAGCTGTGAGCCCTGATAAAATCCTCCAAAGCTAGTTACGAAAACAAAATTGCCACTGATTCTAAAGACAACCACAAAGCATTCTATAGCTATGTCAAGAATCTCAATGGCAACACTCAGATCTGCTCTGAGTTACAGCACAATGGCACTAAATATACAGACCCAACTGATATTGCTAACATCCTGGCAGATAGGTTCAGTGCTAACTTTACCCCCCTCTCACCCCTAAAGACCTCAACTCCATACCGGAAAAATGCAAAGTTCCTGTAATCACGACTGCACAGGTAAAAACCACACTCTCCAAAGCCAAGAACACAGCATCCATGGGACCAGACAACATCCCACGCTGCATTCTTCATGAACTACAGAACGAACTGGCACCCCACCTAAGTACCATGTTCAGTCATAGCCTCACCTCAGGCTTTGTGCCTGCTGAATGGCGCACAGCAACAGTTATCCCACTCCACAAGGGGGGAGCCACCACGGACCCTGGGAACTACCGCCCCATTAGCCTGATGAGCCTGGTCTGCAAGGCCATGGAACGTATCATCATGGAACTTATAAACAAAGACATTGGTAATCTCCAAACTCTGGACCCCACCCAGTTCAGGTTTGTAAAAGGCAGATCATGTCTCCTAAATCTGATAGACTTCTTTGAAGCAGTCACCAAAGCCATAGACAAGGATAAGGTGGTTCACACAGCCTATCTAGATCTTGCCAAGGCTTTCGACACCATCCCCCACTCTGGAATTATAGATAAACTCACTAAACTAGGTATCACCAGATCACAACTACAATCATTCATTATGCTATAGGTACCAGTATCAATCCATCATGGTTCATGTAGGTGTAAATGACTGAAGGTGCATGCGCTTGAACTATATGAAGAGAGACATTATGGAGCTTTCAGACTATGTGTCTCAGACTGGTATGAGCCTATCTTTGAGCAGTATATTACCATCACCGAGGATGATGTCACAATATGAACAAAAAATGATTGATTTCAACAATTGACTGTCCTTCTGATATCAGTCTAAAGGGATCTAATATTTGTCAGTTTGGAAGGACATGGTTAGCAGATCAAATTGCTTTGCCAAGGATGGTATGCACCTCTCCCCTCTAGGCTTCTGACAGAACCCACACTGTGAAAGTAGCAGACTCCAAATCTGAATTCAGACCAGTGACAAGTGGAGTACCACAGGGTTCAGTCCTGGGTCCTCTCCTGTTTGGTATCTACTTCTCTGAAGTACAGGCTAACACAGAAGGTCTTTGGCTAATGAAGTTTGCAGATGACTGCATACTAGGAGCCATAATCGAAACTCCTAATGATGTGGACATCCTACAAAAAGGCCTCACTAAGACAGATGCCTGGTGTAAAAGCCATGGCCTCAAGCTCAATGCCAAAAAGTGCATTGTCATCCCCTTTGGTAAAAACTCTGTACCCATGAACTACAACATATGCGGTAGTATACTTAACACTGAAAGTATGATAAGAGGCCTTGGGACACAGGTGGACAGTAGTCTCTCCTTTGATAATCACATCGCCACAGTAGTCAGGAAATCCTTCTATGTGGCACACCTCATCACAAAAGGTTTCTCATCCAGAAAAAAGAGGTCATTGTTCCCCTCTACTCATCACTCATTAGACCCATTATAGAGTACAACACCCCTTTTGGTATGTACCTCACAAGACATCTACAACAACTGGAAAAGCAGCAGAAATACCTCACAAAGAGGATTACTGGCCTCAAACAGATGCCCTATGTAGACCGTCTCAAAAAACTCCAGCTTTACTCCATCGATTATCACCTAATTAGAGGGGATCTCTGCCTAACATACAAAGCTATGTCAAACCCAGAGCTGTTGGACATGCTCCACTTAAAGAAATCCCAATCCATCTGAGCTACACGCTCTAGGGACCTAAACCTTGTCACCACAATAAACAGAACATGCCAGAGGGATAGATTCCTGACCCAGAGACTTCCCATACTCTGGAATAAACTACCTATCTATATCAAACAAAGCTCCTCATTAGCACTCTTCAAGAAAAATCTTGATGATTGGATGGGAAATAGGAAATTCACCCCGGGGATCACCTCTGTGGCTCTGCTCAACAGTGGAACAGGAAAATAATTTTCATGGGTGGCAAAAGCCAGGGTACCTTTTTGGCTGGACTTTTATAGGCCCCAGGGCCGATAGTCTAGTACCTACCTATGAACCTATGAACCTATTTATTGATCTTTACTTTTAAAACAAGGTGTTATTATGAATGATAGTAAAAAAGAAATCCAGTGTTTGTGTGACTTGTACAACTGGCATGATAGGGCAGAGTGGCAACTTTAATGTACCTAATTTAATATTTAGTTTCATATTGCTAGTGTGATTTTCTCATAGAAGTTGACTTAAAATTTCTTTGAATTCTGTGTTAACTAATTTTGATCATTCTTTTCTTTTACAATTCTATATTCGTTTGTAGCTGGAAATGGATTCCTTAAATGAGTATGGCATTACTGATTTGCTAAAGCGCAAGTATTTTGTACAGTGTAGTAAATGCTATGTATATTTAAAGGTAACACCTGATAACACTGGTGATCTGTGTTCCTCATGTCAAAAGTTGGATGATTTGCTTACAATTATTAGTAGTAAATCTAGACTTACTGATGACGATTGTACTTGTGCAACTGGCACAGCTTGGAGAACTATTGTTGCATATATTAGTGACTGGACTGGTGAGATAAATAATGTTAGGCAAAGAGCAAATATAACACATTTAGGAAAGGAAGTGTCTATTGTCAGTAAAGATCAGTAACCCCCTATTAAGCACAATACTACTGATGACAAGTTTGGAATTCAGGATACAAATATTCAGCAATCTGGGGATTCAGAACATGATGAAGAAAATAAAAAGTGAAGGAAAGGCAGACGTTCACAACAAACAGTGTGGAAGAAAAATAAATTGATTCATATATTTAATGCAAAAAGAAATTATACTAAAAACAGCACTGCTTTGTTATGTAACACACAGAATACAGGGAGTAATAACATTGCTCAAGTGGAAAGCGTTCCATCAGTAGAAAAAGGCACTATTTTACCAACAGGGAAGAAGGCAACGGGCAGGTGGAAAGTAAGAAATCAAAACTGAACTTGGAAGGACTGAAGAACATCACTATAAGAAAAAAGTGAAAAAAAAACAAAGCTGACAACATGGCTCAAGCTACAGATGTACAACGTCAACTGGATGAGAATTGGAGGCTTAGAAATGTAATAAACATTGAAAACAGTGACATTAGTAAGACAAATGGTGATGAAGATCATTCCTTTGTAGCAACTGATAGAGCAGATAATACCAAATTAGAGGTTGGCGATTCTTCAGATCTAGTCAGAAATTATATACTTTTACCTGAAGATTCAGTTAGTAGTGGAAAAGATACTTAAATTTGCAGATAAGATAATGAACATCAAATAGTGTTATGCTTACTAGGAGCAAAAATACAGTATGAGAAATAGGCCTTATTAATGTAAGGAAGTGTGGTACTGTTTTTATTCATGTTGGCACAAATGATCTCATTTTCAAGGACTTCTGACTGTTTTTGGGATCTTACAACCGTCTTAAGACAGCATAGCTTAAACAGGCTTTAGGGCATATTTTTCACAAAAGGCATATAGAAACAA
Source organism: Protopterus annectens (assembly GCF_019279795.1). NCBI lineage: Eukaryota > Metazoa > Chordata > Ceratodontiformes > Protopteridae > Protopterus > Protopterus annectens. The sequence goes on from NC_056725.1 coordinate 1,858,012,925, forward strand.
GAGTCAGGTCATCATGACCAAAAAGGTGTTTGGGGTAAAATTCTACATAAAAAGTGCCCCGTTTTAAAAAAATGGACATTTGTTGAACATCCAAGCCTAATTTTGGGCACACGTTTATACAAGATAGTGTGTACTTGTCAACATAATGGAAGAGAAGTTTTGCAACAGATGCACTGTTATATTTGTTTGAATGCAAAAAATAAAAAAAAAACTGTTTAAAATCGGGATCTATGCACACAAGATCAGGAGGAAATATTTCTAAAAGAACACAATACTTGATTAAGGTGAGATACAAAAATATAACAAATAGAAAAGAGTTTGAACTATAACTTTGAAAACTGAAATAAGCTGGACTGACAAATTAAAAATAATGTGAAACAATATCAAGAAAAAGTTGAAGTAAATATATATAAAGATATTAAGCATAATAGGAAACCTTTTTATAGATACACAAGATGTGGTAGGAGTAAAGACATACAAACTGATAAACTGTGTATAGGTTCTAAAATGTATTCTCAAACACAACAGATTATAGACATCTTTACAAAATCTTATGCAAACCAGTCTGGCTGGACAAAGGGGGTGATAAATTGTCCTAGTAACATCAGGGTAACTTCACATACTGAAATAAATTAGATTATATTGAAAAAAGAGCAATGCAAACTGGATCCAAATAAAAATACAGGGAGGAGGCAAAATTAGTAATAATGACATGAGAACACTTTGGCATGACCTTACTATGCCATTATATTTGTTATTCACTAGGTCATTTAAGTATGGGGAAATTCCTCAGGACTGGACATATGCACTTATTAAAAATATTTTAAGGGGGAATTGAACAGGACAATTCTAGAGTCATACAGATCCACGTGTTTACTTCCATGTTATGGAAAATAATGGAGAAAGTTATTTTGGATAAATTATTGTCAGAATTGGAAAGGCTGGGACTTGAAAATCTATATCAGCATTTGCATGTTGCAAATGGATCTATAAGCACCTGTAACACAATGTTATATAACAATATAATAACAGCTGTAAATGAAAAACTGAGCTGTGATTCAATTTATATAGACTTCAGCATTTAACAGGATCATGCACAAAACACTGATCAGTAAACTAGGTATTGATATAAGTTTTATAAGATGGATAGTTACATGGCTTACAAATAGGATATGGCAAGTGTGAAGGCTGCCAGCCTAGCTAGATAGAATTTTGTAAATACTTCTATGTCATTACAAATATTAATATGATCCACAGGCTTGTGTAACAAATATAAAGAAAATTGTGTATGTTCTGTGCTTCAAAAATGTAACCACAGTGCACACTACTGGAAGAAAGCCGTTAAGTAAAGAATTTTACACCTGTGTTTGATCTTAAGCTCGGAGACAGGATGTCTAGGCTAGGAAATTATTTCTATTGTTTTAAGACAGAGATAATTACTGGATTTTACACGTAAAGTATCCTTTATTGTTGTGGTTTCCTGGCAGGTGCAAGATTACAAATATATGTTAAATTTTGAGTTCTGTGAGCCTGGGAAACATCAGCAGAGGTGTCAAGAATGATGTAATGTGAAATGACTCAGCAGTACTGTGCATTATCAATTTAAGACTTTCTCAGAAAGAAAGAGTGAGTATTTTGTATCTTGTCTTGGCTCTAGTAAGAACATCCACTCACCAGCACTTGCTTGCTTTGTATGTAAGTAGTATTTAGAACAGTGATTTCTCTTAGAGATAGAAATAGCCAGATTAGTCTAGCTGTTTTCTGTGTTTATGTCAGACTATCCTACAATATTGTTTTAAAGTATTTCCTGTGATTTCTGAACTCTCTAATGTCATTGTGTTAAAGTAATACATATTGTGTGGTGTTTTTATTATTTATTATTAAATATTTTTAAATCTTTCAACTGTGGCTGTTTTATGTAGAGATAATTTAAGCTGTAGAGTACTTGCATGCATTTGGCGATACTGTACAAAGCCACTCCAATAGCCTTGAGGTTCATCACACTTACTAATTGGACAATAATATTGCACAGTAAAATTGGACACCCTTTGGTAAGGGCCTTTATTAGTAGTTGCTAAATAGTGGTTGGTGGCAGTGGACTACTACCTTATAGCCTGGACAGAAAGGGGCATAGCAGGAGAACCTGTGCCAGCCTTCCCCAGGAGTGTCTGTGTGGCTGTATATAACTCATATCTCAAAGTGTGTGTCAGCTACTTGGGCAGGCACATGAAGCACTGGTTTGACAGAGAGGAGTGCTGGAGGTTTTGGCTTGACCACTGGGCTGAGATCTGTACCCTATAGCTGTGCCAGTGGGAAGTCTTATTGGGGATCTGGAGATAAAAGTAGAAACCAGCCCCAGACTGACTGAGATCTCTGTGTGCTCTTAAGGGAAATTGTACTTTACTGTGTGTGTACTTGTTATCCTCCCAATATGGATGCCCCTCACTGGTGCTTGTGGTGAGGATTGAGGTGCCTTGATTACTAGGCCAGTGCATGGGTGACACATATGAATTGTTTGGCAGTGGTGGGATATCCACATCAGATATTAATTGGTTGATAGTGGTGAGTTATCCACATCACATATTAATTGGCTTGTAGTGGTGTGGATGGTGAATTCCTGTAGCTTGTGTACAGTAATCACTGAAAGTGTTTTTACATTCTAAATCAGCCATGCAGTGAATATTCAGAGGTCAGATCACAATTATTTTATTTCTTTTGTTAGCTTAGTTAGTCAGGGAGAGCAGGCAAGCATGTCAGCAGAGGAGTATAGCAAACTGACAAAGAGCCAATTGGCTCAGATGTGCCAGGCTAAAAGACTGGTGCATGGAAACCTGACTAAAGCAGACATAATTGCAGCTTTGGTCACAGCTGCATTAGAGAATAGCAACCAGGAGGATGGTCAGACTGGCCGTGGAGATGTACAACACTCAGAGAATGGACAGCTCAACTTTTCTATAGAGGACTGAAAAATCCATCTGGAGTTAAAGAGAATTGAGTTGGAGGCCAAGCGGTTGGAAATAAAAGCATCAGAGAAACTGTGATGTCTACAGGCTGAGGAGAATGAGAAACTGATACACCTGTAAGCTGAGGAGAAGGAGAGGCAGAGGCAGCATGAAAAGGAGATGCTGACTCTTTACCAGAGTCACGGAGGTAATGGGGAAGGGAGTAACCAAACCCCAGAAGCGAAAAAAGTCAGTAAATTTCTTCCACAGTTTACACAGGGGGATAATTGTGATAGTTTCATTCACATGTTTGAGAGGGTATGTAAACAGTATGATGTTGACCAAAGGCTCTGTGCATGGTTCCTGACGCCCTTGCTCCATGGTAAAGCTGTAAATGTACTTTCCAAACTGTCTGACAATGATTTCTTAAATTATAATGCTGTAAATAATTGTTTGCTAGAATTTTTTAAGCTAACACCTGAAACTTATAGGAAAAAGTTTTGTGAGCATTGACACAAAGCAGATGAAAGTTTGTGTGACTATATTGCTGAACTATGCACTTATTTTCAAAGGTGTGTAAGTGGATGTCAGGTCACCACTTTTGAAGGGCTGGCAGACCTTTTGGTGAGGGAACAAGCCCTTAGCACTTTCCTGAGGACATGAGGATCTGGTTAGCTGATAGACAATGTGCTACTTCAGATGAGTTGGGGAAGAAGGGAGACCAATACCTATCAAGCAGGGCATTACTGCACAGGAAAGGGACACCCAGTGCTGTTCATGGGTCTAAAGGAACCCATGGTGGGCAGCCCAGACTGCCCCAACAGAATCTGCCAGTAGCAGGGGAAGCCACTAGTCCAGGTACACATCCAGGACCTAGGGTTAAATGTTTTGAATGCAACCAGTGGGGCCATGTGGCATATAGATGTCCATGGAAGCAAGGTGGGGAACAAATGGTGAGAGAGCAAGTAAGTGGGGAAGACAAAATGCCAACAGTAGGTTGTCATGAGACAACAATGGTACCAAACTACCACAAGAGGTTATATCCCATTGTAGTGAATGGCAAAGAGGCCATTCCTAAGAGAGACACAGCCTCTGACATAACCATTGTGAAGCCTGCAATGGTTACAGAGAAGCACTACTTGCCAGGGCAGTCTACTCCAGTCAGAGCTTTAGGAGGGAACCCATTCCAAATACCTTTGAATATGGTTCACCTTGACTGGGAGGGTGGAAAAGGAAGCCAGCAAATAGGTGTGTTTGAGGCTATACCTGCAGATGTCCCGATAGGGAATGAGTTTGATAACGCAGTACCATGTGCTCATGCCGTTACATGCAGTCAGGTTTGGAGAGAAGCATGTGGGTCTGGTAGATTGGGGGAGACCCAGGCAGACCATATACTTGCAGCCAGGACTGGTGAGGTGGTTACTTCAGGGAGGGAGCAACTCTGTAGCAGTGAGACTGAAGGTGAGCCAAAGCTGCTTGTGGGTACTGATGTTCCCTTGGACAGAGTGACTGCAAAGGGAGAGGTGAGTAGTAGTACCCAGGCTGACAGTGAGGCACCGCTGTCAGAGGATGCCAGACTTCCTGTGGAAGGGGAGCTGGGAAGGGTTACAAAGAGAGAGTTGAGATAGGCTCAGCTCTCAGACCCTACATTACAAGGCCTGAGAGAGGTAGCTAGTGAAGCACCTGACTCTCAAGGGAAGGGACATTCTGTATAGTGGGACAAAGGATTACTGTATAGAGAGTAGACCCCTGAGGGAGTGCTAGAAGGTGGGAGAATACAGCAGTTGGTAGTACCTAGACCCTACCATCTGGCACTTCTAGCCATAGTCCATGATATTCCCTTTGCAGTTCATATGGGTATAAAATGTACAAAGAGATGTATTATGCAGAACTTCTCTTTGCTTTTAATTTCCAGAGATGTAACAGAGTAATGCAGGACCTGTGACCAGTGCCAAAAGGTAGGCAAGGCAGGAGACAAAGTGAAAGCTCCTTTGATGCCTTTGCGTGTGATTGAGGAGCCATTTCAGAGGGTAGCTATGGATATTGTGTGGCCTCTGAATATTCCAAGCTCCACAGGGAGAAGGTATATCCTAGTGGTAGTAGATTATGCTACAAGATACCCTAAGGCAGTGGTTATGTCCTCCACTGAGGCAGAAAAGGTCACAAATGCTTTGTTAGAGATTTTCAGCAGGGTAGGTTTCATAGGTTTATGGTTGGTACTAGGCTATCAGCCCTAGGGCCTGTACAAGCCTAGCCATAACAATTCCCTGGCTATTTCTTCCCACATTATTTACTTTCCTGGACCCCTGTCTAGCAGGGCAACTGACGTGATCCCTGGGGTGAATTTCCTTTCTCCCATCCAATCGTCAAGGTTCCTCTTGAAAGGGTCCAAAGAGGCACTCTGCTTGACATGTATGGGCAATCTATTCCAGAGTCTGGGGAGTCTCTGGGTCAGGAACCTATCCCTCCAGCATGTTTTGTTTATTGTGATGACAAGGTTTAGATCCCTGGAGCATGTAGCTCTGAGGGATTGGGATTTCTTTAAGTGTAGCATGTCCAACAGCTCTGGGTTTGACATGGTCTTGTATGTTAAGCAGAGATCGCCTCTGAGTAGACAGAGTATAGCTGGAGTTTTTTAAGGCGGTCAGCGTAGGGCATCTGCTTTAGGCCTGTGATTCTTTTAGTGAGGTATTTCTAAGGCCTTTCCAGTTTTTGCAGATGTCTTGAGAGGTACATACCAAATGGGGCGTTGTATGCTATAATGGGTCTAATGAGGGATGAGTACAGTGGGACAATGACCTCCTTTTTTCTGGATGAAAAGCCCTTTGTGATGAGGTGTGCCACATAGAAGGATTTCCTGACTGTTGTGGCGATGTGGTTATCGAAAGTGAGACCACTGTCCACCTGTGTCCCTAAGTCTCTTATCACACTTTCTGTGTTTAGTGTACTGCCACCTATATGGTAATTCATGGATACATGTTTTTTCCCAAAGGAGATAACAATACATTTTTTGGCATTGAGCTTGAGCCCATGGCTCAGGCACCAAGCATCTGTTTCTGTAAGGCCCTTTTGTAGAGTATCCACATCATTTGGGGATTCTATAATGGCTCCCAGTTTGCAGTCATCTGCAAACTTTGTTAGCCAGAGTCCCTTAGTGTTGACCTGTACTTCAGAGAAGTAGATGCCAAACAAGAGCGGCCCCAGGACTGAACCCTGAGGTACTCCACTTGTCACTTGTCTGGAGCTGGATTTGGAGTCGGCTACTTTTACAGTGTGGGTTCTATCAGTAAGCCATTTAGCAACCCATTGGGTGACATAGGGATTAATGCCCAACTTAGTAAGTTTATCTATGATTCCAGAGTGGGGGATGGTGTCAAAGGCCTTGGCAAGGTCTAGATAGGCTGTGTGGACCACCTTACCCTTGTCCATGGCTCTGGAGATTGATTCAAAGAAGTCAATCAGGTTCAGGAGACAAAATCGGCCCTTCACAAACCCAAACTGGGTGGGGTCCAGTGTTTGAAGGTTGCCAATGTCTTTGTTTTTAAGTTCCATGATAATACGCTCCATGGCCTTGCAGATAAGGCTTGTCAGACTGATGGGACGGTAGTTTCCGGGATCCAAGGTGGATCCCCCCTTGTGGATTGGGATAACTGTAGCTCTGCACCACTCAGTGGGCACGAAACCTGAAGTGAGGCTATGATTAAACATGACACTTAGGTGAGGTGCCAGTTCATATTGTAGTTCATGTAGTACATAGCCCGGGATGTCATCTGGTCCCATGGATGCTGTATTCTTGGCTTTAGAGAGTGCGTTTGTACCTGTGTGGCCATTATTACTGGAATTTGGCAATCTTCCGGTATTGAGATGGGCCATATAGGGGGTGAGAGGGGGGTGAAGTTGGCACTGAATCGATCTGCCAGGATATTGGCAATATCCTTCGGATCAGTATATTTAATGCCATTCTGTTTTAGCTCAGAGCAGATCTGAGCATTGCCATTTAGATTCTTGACATAGTTATAGAATGCTTTGTGGTTGTCTTTGGAATCTTTGGCAATTTTATTTTGTAACTAGCTTTGGAGGATTTTATGAGGCATCTCAGTTTTTACTGAGGCTAGTAAGGAGTTTTTGCATCCTGGGATTTTCCTCTTTTCTGCAAAAGTTTCTTCCTTTTGTTGTAAAAGTTTGTTTATGGCAGGGGACCACCAGATTGGCTTCCTTTTTGGATGAGAGCATTTTGGTTCTATTTGGGATGGCACGATTCATGCATGATTGGATGTGCTCATACAGTGCCTTAGTGTAGGATTCAGCAGTTGAACTTTCAGTTCCCATCTGCATGGGTGTCATGAAGTTTGTCACTTCTGACTTGAGTAGCATGAAGTTGGCTTTGGAGAAGTTTTTATGGTGGTTTCTTTACTGGGGGTGGGGGTGGGATGTGGATGTTAAGGGTGATTAGCTTATGGTCAGACCTAACTAACGAGGGGGTGACCATAGGTATGGAGCATTGATTTCCCATGTTGGTAATGACCAGGTCTAGGATACTGGAGCCCCTGGTGGGACTATGGATTAGTTGATCCAGGGCATTGGAATTTATGAATTCCAAGAACCGTTGTGCAAAGGTGTTGGGACATGAGTAGTTTTGCCAGTTAATGGCAGGGTAATTAAAATCACCCAGTATTATGGTGTTTGGTTCTATCTTAATATTTTCCAGTATGTTTAGAAAGGTGTAGTGAGAATCTTGGGGTATGGTGGGGGATCTGTAGCAAGCTACAATTTGGATTGCTGTCTTACCTAGTGTTAGTTGCACTTGGAGAATTTCAGACACATTGTGTTGGCCAACTAACCTGGTGGTGTGAATATCCTTGGTGAATATTGACACTCCTCCACCTTTAGTGTTTGGTCCTGGTTTGGTGGCGAAAAGTGTGGTAAGAGTTGTAGCCTGGTATTGCAGGGGTGCTCTCTGGAGCCTTGAACCAGGTCTCAGTTACTGCACAGATATCGATGTTCTCCATTTTAGGAGTGCCTCGAGAGTGCATTTTGAGGTTTAGACTTCTAGCATTGAGTAGCATTACCTTCAGATTTTGCATGCTTGTACCTGTTATGGTGGTGGTTTTGTCCTTTGAAGTTTGCCTAAAAAGCGCACTATAGCGGTGCCAAGAGCCTTAGCCAGTAACCTGAATGCAGACCATCTCTGGCAAAGCATCGTGGTCTGTCAATCATGTCATCCCAGGCAGACAGATACTGGATCCCCTTTGAATGACACCATAAGCTTAGCCAATTGTTGAAGTCAATCATCTTATCCTTATATTGTCGTATCATTCTGCAGGATGCTACTCAGGGCTAGCGTCATACGTGCGTGGGCCACAAGATCCGAGTGCTCTTCCATGTCTCTTTCATGTAGTCCAGGGAGGTACGTCTCAAGTCATTCACTCCGACATGGACAATGACAGAGTCATATTTGTACTTGTTGTGGAGTGACTTGAGTGCATACATTATGTGGCAGATCCTGGCACCCGAAAGGCAGCTGACTGTAATTTTCTCCTTATTCAACCTGGTGAGAGGGACATCAGTGTGCCGGACTATAGAGTCACCTATGACTAAAGTGTTAGGTACATTGTCTTGCCTTAGGGGCTATTGCTGGGTGGCACACTGGTGTTGTGAACTATGTGACACATTGGTTGTGATTGGTGTTTGTTTGCGTTTCAGCTTCAGAGGTCTTTGTTGCTTCAGGTTACAGTTAAGGGCCTCTGCATATGTGGATTTAGTGTTGCTATATGTGGGTGTTGGTGGTGCGGGTTTAGAAGGGCTATGTGTTGCTTGAGGTATAGTGTGGGTGTTAACCCTTGACTGTTTAGCACAATCTTGGGTGGAGAGAGCTTTGCTTCCATTTTGGCTATGTAAGTGCATCTCTCACAGGTTGTAGTGTTGGGTGGTAGGAGGAGAGGGTTGTCTGTGTACATGAGGCAATTGCTGCATTGCCCCAGTATGCCCAGATTCACCAGGTGGACAGGAGAAATCACTGGAAGCTGACCCTTGGACATGCCTGGTTTGGGGCTTTTTTTTTCTTTGTAAAGTATAGGAGCTGTTTCCTTAGCAAGGTACTTTGCAATTATAGGCTGTTTAGTGCCTACTATTAATTTCTCCTTGTTAACAAGGAGAGTTCAGTGTTTGTATGAGTTTAAGGCTTCCTAGTGCTTTCCAGCAGGTATTAGAGAAAGTGCTAGTCACAGGGATGCTTAAAGGTAAGATTGAAAAGAATGCACTCTGCAGTGTGCACTAGAGAAGTTAAATGTGAAAGTAGGTAACTTGAGTTTTACCTATTTAAAAAGTTAAGGTTTAGTGGAGAGTTACTATTTTTAAAACAGCAAGATGGATTGAAAGGGGTGGTCACTTTTGTATTTTGGTACTATGAAATATTGTAGGATGGCCAATAAATTTAAATAATTGAAGGGGTGGGATTTCAAAAATTATGATTTTGTGATTACTCACATAAGCCAGTGAAAGTAGAGAGAAATGAGATATATGGTCAGATTAACATAAGAGCCGGGCAACTAGAAAGACAGTGGTATTTAACAAGACAACTTAAATGGGTGGGTGGGAAAAAATTCTGCCTGACCCAGAACAGAGAGAGCTGTGGTCTCTTTTGAAGTTTTAATATGCTGTTAAAACAGAATGCAAGCAAAACACAAGGTAAAGAAAACAAACTACAGTATTCAAAATATAGAAAGGCAATACAGTAATACAAAAAATAAAAGCAAACTAACCTTTCCTTCACAGCAAAGTGTAGCAGAGTCTGGATGAGCCTTTCTGGTAAAGCTCTGAAATGTTTTAGTTTACTCCTTAAATAGAAATTTTAGTTCCTAGCTCCACCCCCTCTGTTAACAAGTGATTAACCTTAAGTGACCTCTTCTGTCTTATGAATGAGTCCCAAAAGAAATACTGAATGACAGAGGTGCCAATTTCATTTCAGACCTGCTGACTTGTCTGTGGAAGTACTGTGGGGTGAAGCACCTAAAGACCACCCCCTACCATCCTTGGCTTGACCACTAGGCTGAGATCTGTACCCTATAGCTGTGTCAGTGGGGAGTCTTATTGGGGATCTGGAGAGAAAGAGAGAAACAGTCCCAGACTGAATGTGATCTCTGTGTGCTCTTAAGGGAAATTGTACTTTATTGTGTGTGTACTTGTTATCCTCCCAATGTGGATGCCCCTCACTGGTGCTTGTGGTGAGGACTGAGGTTCCTTGATTACTAGGCCAGTGCAGGGGCATCACAACAAGTATCATACAGCAACCGAACAGGTGAAATTGTAGGTTACAGTCAGGGTGTAGACCAAAATATATGACCAGCAGACCATGGAGACAGAATAACAATAAAGTGTACCAAACAGATTGGTTTCGGCTTGCATATACAAAGCATGTATCAATGTGAAAAGACAAAAAAAATACACCCCATTTATAGTGTGTCATCAATCCAAAAGCCAATCACAGATGTTCATTTAACCCAGGTGCAAAAAGCCCTCCTAGTTTGATTATCCATTTTTTCTCCTTAACATTGAGTAATTCATGCCAGCCAGATTTATTTTGTTGCAAACCAAAAATTTTATCTATAATTGTAAATTGAAAACATGCTGTCTTGTGAGTTAAAGTGTGTTTAAAGAGAGCGTTAGTGTCACGCTGGTTCCTAATTTCACTCATATGCTTAGATATTCTATGTCTCACAGCCCTGGACGTTTCTCCAACATTAAAGGCTGAACATTGACACGTTGCTAAATAAACAACCCATTCCGAACTACAACTGGCAAAAAAAGGAATCTCAAATACTGTACTAGTATTCTTACTACTAAAACAAATGGTCTTCTGCATTCTACAACAATGCCTACAGTGCCCACATGGACGGCTCCCCTTAACAATCCCCCTTCAATGGTACTTTGTTTTTTGTCCCTTGATTTAGGGCAGCTTTGTTTGTAATGGTAGAAATATGATGCTAAATTTCTCCTATTTCTATATGAGAAAAGGCACCTATCCCCAAGGAACCCTGATAATCTATTTTCTTCCATAAGAATATTACAGTTCCAACAAACACTATCAATAAGTGCCCCTGTGTTCTGCCCATATGTCGTCACAAACTTAAATTTTCCTGTGGTGTCAAAATCCTTCTGTTTATATTTTAAGAGTTCATCCCTATTCATCTCATTAACCACATTCTGTGCTTGTGTAATGTGTCCTGTTGGATAATCCCTTTCCTTGAACCTATTAGTAAGGTCATCTCTGAAATTTAAATATGAATCCTCGGCTGAGCATATACATTTTACCCTCATATACTGTGATTTAGGGATATTTTTGCATATATGAGGAGGATGATAGCTGGAGGCATGGAGCAGAAAGCTCTACTCGGGGAATTTTCTATATACTTCAGTAGTGAGGGTATTATCCGGGGCCCTGATAACCATTACATCCAAAAAGGTGATCCTATCCTGGTTGCAATTGACCTTAAATTCGATCCCCCACTTATTTTCATTGAGTTATTCAACAAATTCCCCAAGATATTCCTCATCTGACCTCCAAACCATCCAGCAATCATCCAGATATCTTCTCCAAATGTCAATCTGATCAATATACAAATTATGAGATTGATCATACAAAAGTTGTTCCTCAATATATGCCATAAAATATCCACATATATGGGGGCAAAAGAGGCACCCATTGTTGTTCCTTTAATCTGTAAAAAGCATGCCTCACGATAGAAAAACACATTTTTGTTTAATACATGCTCAGACAAACCAAGGAGGAGAGTAATAAAACCTGGTCGGTAAAGTCCTGACCTATACAGCCAGTATTCAAGGGCTTCAAGACCAGCCCAATGTGGAATATTCGTATAAAGAGCTTTGACATCTAATGTACAAAGCCACCAACCAGGTTCAAGTTGCATTTCCAAGATGATCTGTAAAAATTCAGTGGTATCCTTAAGACTGGATCTAACCCACACAAGCAGGGGTTTCAAATATTTAGTCAGATATTGTGTCAAAGGCTCAGTCAAAGAGCCTCTCCCAGAGGCAATCGACCTGCCAGGGGGATGATATAAATTTTTGTGAATTTTAGGCAGGAAATAGATATATTGGCCCCTGGGGTCCACAATTGTGAGCTGTTTTTTTACTTTGTCAATATTGATGCCTTCCTCCACAGCTAATGTTTAAACTGTGAGCTTTGGCCAGCTAAGACCTGCATGCAATCAACTGAAAGCATAAGTGAAGTTAAGTAAATTTTTATCTGCACTTTTTTCAAATAATACACAATTTAAATTTTTATCTGCACTTTTTTCAAATAATACACAATTTAAATTAATTTGTTTGTGTTGCATTGAGCAATATCTAGCTGGAAGTTGTGACTCTGTTTTTTCAGTAGGTCCCCACCCACCCTCCTTGTTTTTGTTTTGGTGTGAAACTGCCCGCCCCTCTTGTAAATTTGCACTTGGATACTCCTCCTAGGCCCATCTCATTTGTTCACTCAAAAAAAAAAAAAATTGTGCCTGCTTTTACTGTATTTGTGTCTCTTCCTACTTTATTTTGCTTTTGTGTCATCTTAAAAGTACTCAATTGTATTTGTTACTGCTTGGTGTAACTCATTCAAAGCCTTTTATTTAAACACTTGGGCTTCAGACCAGTTGTTTTACATTAAGAAGGTTTGTGTTCTGCATTGTAGTGGCAGAACAGGTAGCTTACATCCTTCTAAGTTGGGAACTGCTGATTGGGGGCTCAGTGTCTGTTATTCTAAAAGTGTATTAATTCTGGTTTAAGCACTTAGGCTTCAGGACAGTTATTTAACATTAAGAGGGTCCATGGTCTGCACTCTTGTGGGAGGAGAGGCTGGACTCTGCCCTTCTGAGCTGGGAATTTCTGGTTAAAGGCTTATGGTGCCTGCATATTTGAACTGTTTCTTACCGAAATTGGTATACCTTGTTTGCTGCAGCATAGACTAGATCCAGGCCTGCTGAATCTAGCTTTGTTTGTATGCTTGTTGTTGTTTGCTTGTTATTTCCCTGAAATGCTAATTCCACCTAAACACGGCTTTTCAGCGCTTCTGTGGATCCCTAGTGATATCTGCATAGTTTACTGTACTTATTTCGTTGTTTCACTTGAAAGAAAGTTACTGTTTGTCATTTTTGCATTTAAGTTACCTGTAACACATTGCATTTAAGTTACCTGGCACTTGCTCACTAAAGCAATTATATAAGTCAGCACTAAAAAATTAAAAGCACTACACCCTCACAAACTCCCCTTGAGTACCTTGTTCCCCATTGGCCCTTTTTTTCAATTATAAAGGAATTCCCAATACTATTCTAGCATGTCCAAAGGTCAGTTGTCAATCTCCTCTCTGGTCCAGCTGGTGAATCTGGGAATCTTGAGGCAATGTTACAACTGCCTCATGTGCACAGACAACCCTCTCCTCCTCCCAATAAATTCTAACACATGTGAGAGATGCAACCATATAGCCAAACTGGAGGCTAAGTTCTCTCAATTCAGTACTGGCGTAACCAGTCTGGAGGAGAAGGAAACCACACTCACTACAATTCCAGTCTCACATAGACCTACCACGACAGCAAACCAAACACATAATCACACAAAAACATACTCGGAGGCTCTAAATAAAAATCTGCCTAAGCAGCAGAGACCTCCAAAGCAGACACCCAAGCAACCGCTACCCCAAAACAAAACACGTGCAACACATAGCTCACAAAGTCAGTGTGCCGAACAGTCACAGCCCTTAAGGCTAAACAACACACCTGATACACTTGTAATAGGTGACTCTATCATCAGGCACACTGATGTCCCGGTCACCAGGCTGAACAAGGAGAAGGTCACGGTGAGCTGCCTGTCGGGCACTAGGATCTGCCACATAACACAAGCACTCGGGTCACTCCAAGGCAAGTACAAATATGACTCAGTCATTGTCCATGCTGGTGTGAATGACCTGAGATGTACCTCCCTGGACTACATGAAAAGAGACATAGAGGAGCTCTCTGAGCATGTAGCCCAGGCCGGTATGATCCTGACCTTGAGTAGCATCTTACCCTCACCAATAATGATGCCACAATATGAAGACAAGATGATCAATTTCAACAATTGGCTTAAGTATTGGTGTCATTCAAAGGGGATCCAATGCCTGTCAGCCTAGGATGACATGCTCGACAAGCCACGATGCTTCGCTAGGGACGTCTTGCACCTGTCACCCCTGGGCTTTCGGATATTGGCAAAGGCTCTTGCTACCCCCATAGTGCCTTTTTTAGGCAAGGCTCAAATGACAAACCCACCTCCATAGGTATCACAAGGGATAAGAAACTAAGAGTAATGCTACTCAACGCCAGAAGTCTAAACCTCACGATGCACGCACTTGAAACTCTCCTTAGCATGGAGAACATCGATATTTGTGCAGTAACAGAAACCTGGTTCAAGGCTCCCGAGAGCACCCCAGCACTACCAGGTTATACCTCATACCATGCTTTTCGGCCCCAAAACTTGGACTGAACCACAAAAGGAGGGGGAGTATCAATGTTCGTCAAAGATACCCATACCTCCAGGTTGGTGGCACAGCACGAAGCATCAGAGACTATCCATGTGCAACTAACAGTGGGTAAAACTGCCTTCCAGTTTATAGCCTGCTACAGACCACCCTTCCAAACCCAGGAACCCCACTCAGCCTTCCTGAGAACACTGGAAAATATGAAGGTCTCTCCAAACACCATTATATTGGGCAACTTCAACTACCCAAACATAGACTGGGAGCATTACTCTAGCTCCAACACCCTAGCCCAAAGGTTCCTAGAATTTATAAACTCAAATGCTATGGAACAACTTGTTACCACTCCCACAAGAGGGGAAACATACTGGACCTGATCATCACCAACATGGGGACTCTATGCTCCAGACCAGAAGTGTATCCCTCACTGGTAAGATCAGACCATAAACTAATCTCACTGGATATTCACATCCCGACCCCACCCCCTGCCCAGAAAACCACAGTGAAAAACTTCTCTAAAGCAAATTTCACACTCCTCAAAACCGAGGTGGAATCCTTCAAAGCCCCCGGGCCTGTGGAAAATACGGCCCAGACCGCAGAATCCTTTATAAACGCATTCTATGAACACCTTCAGGAATGCATGGATCATGCAATCCCAAATAAAACCAAGACCCAATCCTTCAAAGACAGACATCCTGTCTGGTGGACCCCAGCCATAAACAAACTATACAATAGAAGGAGGAGGAAGCTACTACATGATAGAGCAAAATCCCAAAAAGGGAGGGCATCTCTGATCAGTATTAGCAAAAAACTACGGGCACCCATAAAATTGTGTAAGGCCAGCCTAGAGAGAAAAATTGCACAGGACACTAAGGATAATCATAAGGCTTTCTTTAGTTATGTTAAGAACCTGGGTGGGAATTCCCAGATATGCTCAGAATTAGTCCAAAATGACAAAAAATACACCGAACCCACATATATGGCCAACATCCTAGCTGACAGGTTCAGCACAAACCCCCCCCCCTCCCCACCAAAAGGGCAAATATCTATCCCAGCAGAGTGCTTCCCCCCTGACATCTCAGATGCTCAGGTAAGAGCCACCCTCTCCAAAGCAAAAAACACAGCATCAATGGGACCAGACGGTGTCCCGGGCTGCATCCTACATGATCTCCAAGAAGAGCTAAACCCAAACATAAAACTACTGTTCAATCTCAGCCTTACTACAGGATATGTACCCAAAGAGTGGCGTACAGCAACAGTGGTCCCTCTCCACAAAGGTGGTGCCTCAACGGATCCTGGAAACTATCGCCCCATAAGCCTGACTAGCTTGGTCTGCAAAGCTATGGAAAGGATCATCATGGACCTCATAAATAAAGATATTTGGGACCTACAGACACTGGATCCTACCCAGTTCGGCTTTGCTAAGGGCAGATCTTGCCTCTTAAACCTAGTTGATTTCTTTGAAACAGTCACCAAGGCCATTGACGAGGGGAAGGTGGTCCACACAGCCTACCTGGACCTCGCAAAAGCCTTCGATACAATACCCCACTCGGGCATTATAAATAAGCTCACCAGCTTAAATATAAACCCCTATGTCACTAGATGGGTTGCAAACTGGCTCAAGGACAGAACCCACATGGTTAGAATTGCTGGAGCCATGTCAGACTCCAAACCAGTTACAAGTGGCATCCCACAAGGCTCAGTTCTGGGACCTCTCTTGTTCGGTATATATTTCTCGGAGGTACAGGCCAACATGGAAGGACTGTGGCTGACCAAGTTCGCAGATGACTGCAAACTAGGCGCCATAATCAACTCTCCAGCAGACACAAGCATCCTCCAAAAGGGCCTCATAGTAACAGACAACTGGTGCCAGAGCCATGGACTCAAGCTAAACGCCAAAAAGTGTATAGTCATCCCCTATGGCAAAAACAAAGTGCCCACAAATTACCACATAGGTGGTAATCCATTAAGAACAGAAGAAGTAATTAGGGACCTGGGGACCCAAGTTGATAGCAATCTCTCATTTGACAGCCACGTGGCCAAAGTGGTTAGAAAAACATTTTATATAGCCCACCTAATCATGAAGGGATTCACATCTAGATCAGGGGAGGCCATCGTGCCTCTTTACTCATCCCTCATCAGGCCCATAATTGAGTACAATGCCCCTTTTGGGATGTACCTTACCAGACACCTGCAGCAACTGGAAAGACCCCAAAAGTACCTCACCAAGAGGATCAAAGGGCTCAAACAGATTCCATATGCTGCCCGGTTAAAGAAACTCCAGCTCTACTCAGTGGCATACCGCCTGCTCAGAGGCAATCTGTGCCTGACGTATAAAGCCATGATCAACCCGGAATTAATGGACATGCTGCACCTCAGAAAATCAAAATCCCATCGAGCTACATGCTCGAGAGACTTGAACCTCAGCACTGAAATAAATAGGACATGCTGGAGGGACAGATTCATAACTCAGAGGCTCCCTTCACTCTGGAATAAAATCCCAGTTTAGGTTAGGCAGAGTCCCTCATTGACTCTCTTCAAGAGGAATCTTGATGAGTGGATGGGAGATCGTAGGTTTACCCCGGGTATCACTTCTGTGTCACTGTTAGACAGAGGCACAGTATACTAACCTCGAAAATGGGCATAGCAAAATTAATTTAAAATGGGTGGCGAAAGCCAAACACACTCTGGCTAGGCTTATAAATGCCCTAGGGCAGATAGCGTAGTATGAACCTATGAACCTATAATGTGAGGAAGTCATCAATTTGTTTTTGAAAAAGCTTAGTGGGATTATAATCAAGTTGTAAATAGTACCTATGATCATTCAATTGCTTATTTGCTTCCAAATTATATTGATCCCAATTTTGTACAACCACAGCTCCTCCTTTGTCCGCCTTTAGAATCACAATGTTATGATTTTCAGCCAACTTGGAAATGATTGCCATTTCCTGTTTTGTAACATTACTAGCCTTAGCCTGAAAAGACCTGGATTGAAAATGCAGGTCCCTTAAAGTGGAATTTTGAAATAATAACACATTGTGGTTCATGGGTGGAACAAAAGAGGACATATGGTATCCAAATTTGTCATCATCACATGATTCTACATCTGATTGAAAAAATAGTCTCAAATTAAGAGTTCAACAGAAGTCAACAACATCTTTTGCAAAAGATTCTTCAAATACAAAAAACCCAGGAATATATGTTAAACCTTTATTCAGAATACTCCTCTCTACAAAGGAGAGGGAGTAGGAAGGAATATTTAAAACATTATCATTTTTTACTTATGTAAAAATTTGCGAAGCAAACCCTCTGTATTCTCTTCATTTCCTATGCTTCCTACTCCTTCTTCTAGGTTTAACTGCATATAATTGTTTGAATTCCTACGTGTCTGCGCTGGTGAGCCTGTGGAAGAAAGGGTATCATTATCCGGCCCTGAGGAAGAATCCTCACCTGAAGTATCGGGTACCCCAGATCTCTTAAGAATAGATCTTGGACGTTTTCTACTGGTGGGATACTTATTAGTAAACCTAACATGTTTCTCTTTACTTTTGGAGAACGTGTCCCCTTGTTAATAATCCAAAACTTCCCTAAGAAACTTTTTCTTTTTCTTATCTCTAAGTTGAGTTTCCAAATTAGTAAGTTCCATATTTAATTTATTAAGACAAACTAAATAGATTTGGTGTCCCTCAAATTCTTTAATACGTCCAGTAATCTCACTGATGGCACCCATTTCAGCATCAATGGTTCTGTTATAAAACCCACATAGAATTTCTACAAATTGCATAGCAGCTGTATGTTGGGCTTCTTTCCATTGTTGGTACAGTCAGGGTGTCCCACAGGCTCTGTCCTAGGTCCATACTTGCTTATGTTTTTTTCTTCAGATCTGTATTTTTCATCTGAGGTATTCTACAGCCTGTATGCAGATGACATGAAAATGAGTTACCTGATTACACGTGTTACAGAGAGGCCATATTTGCAAAATAACAACTAAATTGACAATTCTGGCACAGGAGAACAATATGCTGATAAATACATCAACAATTAAGCACATGAGATTTGAGAGACATAGACTGAAATGTGGATATTTAATACAGCTCAAAATTATTGAAACTGTAGATTTATTTAAGGACCTACATATATGGGTAGATCTAGTTTTGAGTTTTTCTAATTATGGTTAATGGTAGTTATAGAATTAAAGGCTATATAAAAAGATTTATAATGTCTAGGAAATGATGAATAATGAAATCATTGGTTATTAGTCTCATTAGACCCAAAACATGAGTATAGAATAACAATATGAAAACATTATAAGAAAACAAGCATGAGTAAATTAGAAAGAGTACAGTAGCAATATGCCCCAGGCGTCCATGAATGTGAAAATTTAAGTTATTCCAGAAGCCTAAAATATCTGAATTAGTATAGTGTCTCATACAAATATTTAAGAGGAGACCCTATTCAGGTATATAGGGTATTTAGAGACAACTACCTGTTGGAATGTCTGGGGGGGATCAAGGACTATTGAACAAAAGTTCAATATTCCGAATCCACAATAACGGAATGCACTTTAACAAAAGCGCTTTCACGGAAAAAGCACTTTCGTAAAAGTCCGTGCCCCCCACACACCCTCTACTTTTATATTCTCACTCCGAGGTCGCACTGCAGTGGGGAAAAGGGAATTCTCCCTTAACTGCACCGTAGTGTGACTGGCACAACCAGCATACATAACCAAAAGTGCTGCTTCGGTGAACAGCACTTTTGGTTATGTATGTTCGGTGATTTCTGCTTCGACAGAAAGTGTCATCGGGGATCTGTACGGATCCCATCTCGGGTTGTTAAAAAGTAGTAGAGTATCATTAGAAAACTTATGTAGAAGATTATATAGGAATAAAAGGTGTACTAATTGATGTATGGAATAAACTAACACATTATATTAAAGGAAGGACTAGTTAGACATTTTTAGAACAACCTGGACACTTATTATAGGAATAAGTGTATTGGCAGGCTAGAATGACATTATTGTCTGTTCCTGAAATATTTGTATATATGTGAATACATGTGTGTGTGTGTGTGTGTGTGTGTGTGTGTGTGTGTGTGTGTGTGTGTGTGTGTGTGTGTGTGTGTGTAGAGATATATATATATATATATATATATATATATATATATATATATATATATATACACACACACACACACACACACACACACACACTCAAACCCAATTACGTAAAAACAATAAACATTAAACTAAAGATCTGGAAGAAATGACTCAACACACTGCAAGTCGGTTTTTAGCACTTTCGTTCACTCATTTTATTATAACATTGAACTTCTTCAGAAATCAGAATACCAACTTTGCATATTTTAAATAACTAGAAGCATTGATTGACACTGTGCTAGAGGAGGTGCTGATTGGGGTCTGTCCTCATTTATCTATTCCATTTAAGAATGCATTTGATATTTACGTTTCCGTTGAGCCCAGGGGATGTGTCTTCCTTGAGATCAATTTGCCATTTAAGTTCCCTGACATCAAATAGGAGGTTGGTGTTGGTCTCATCACAGAACAGGGAAACCTTCTCTAAAACTAGGAACTCAAAGGTGGTGTGGGACCTGTTTATTGTGCCATGTCTGGCCAAGGTATTCATGGTATCTAACCTTCTGCTTGCCTGGTAATGTTCTTTGATCATATTGTTGAGTTTGCGAATGGTCTTGCCCACAAAAAAATGCTTTGCAGTGGGTTTAGCACCCCAAATACATCACATTGGTGGTGTTGCAATCGTACCTTTGGGTGAAGCGAATGGGGGCCTTTCTAGCTCCAATAGTGAGGGATGTACAAATGGAAATAAATTGGCAAAACAAGTGCAGTGCCCACAAGGGTGGATGTCTGGGGGTTTAACGGGGGTGGGTCCTATTCTGTCTCTTGGGTAGCCCCAGGTTTTATCCAGCTCTTGAATGACATTGTCATCTTGAAACAGAAGATAGGCTGGGGGTCCAGGGCTCTGCTGAGTTCGGGGTTGCTCAGGAGAATGTTGCAGTTATTGTAAATAGTGAATCAAATGTCTTCCATGTCTAGTGAGATAGGTAGAGGTAAATGTGGTTCATGACAAAGTTGGTATTCTGTTTTCTGAACAAGTTCAATGTTATAATAAAGTGAGAGAATGAAAGAGCTAAGTAATGACTTGCAGCGTGTGGAGTCATTTCTTCCAGGTCTCCAGGATTTTTAGTTTAAGATGCATATATATATATATATATATATATATATATATATATATATATATATATATATATATATACATACATACATACATATAAATATACATGTATGTATGTATGTGTGTGTGTGTGTGCCACACACACGCACACACACACACACACACACACACACACACACACACACTCACACACACATATACATATACATATGCATATCTAGATATCTATATATATAGATAGATACAGATATAGAATGATGGATCATTTTATACAACCAGTGAGTAGAAAAAGATATTTCGTAAATGGGACCGCAGCATGTAATACAAAGAATATGATATAACATGCTCTGTGTATGGGCTGTGAAGCTTTTTATGTGGGTAAAACTAATTGTAGGTTGAAGGGCATGATATGTAATTATATACCTGATATAACAGGACACTTTAAACTAATGCCTTATCTAAACATCTAGATGTTGCAGGTCAAGGGCAATCCTTTTGTTTTATGAGCATTCAGATAGGACATCAGTCGTATAGGTAAGGTGATTTAGTAACTGAAATGGAAAATTTGGAATATAAGTGGATTAATGAATTAGATGCTGATGCATTATCTGGATTAAATGATGCAGTAAATTTGAAATCTGTTTTGAAATTTTTACAACAGAAGTGTAAATGATATCTCTTTAAGTTTTAATGTTATGTCATCTGTACATGTGACCCTAGCATTTGAATAAGATTGTATTAGATCTGATGAAGCAGTTTGTGAAAGGTTTTTCACTCCTCTTCTTTCATTAAAGCTAGTTGATTAAGAATATGATCCATGTTAGGTGAAGCCATTCTTGTTGTTACATAAGGGCTAAGTAGAATAGTATTATTGCTTCCTTGGACCTGGATGGCATACTCTTATTTATGATCTGGCAGACACAGAATGATCTCCTTACTTTCTTAGCTACATGTTAGTCGAATGCCTGATTACTATCTATGTATGTTCCAAAATCTCTAACTATTGGGTCAACTTTTAGGTGTGCTTTATCGATGTAATAATTAGTTTGGGTGGATGATTTCCCAAAGGGAACTGTGATGCATTTCTTTGCATTGAGTTTTAATCTGTGGCTTTTGCACCTCTCATTTGTTTGTGTTAGACCGTCTTGTAGAATACTGATGTCATGGGGGGGGGGGATCTATGACAGCACACAGTTTATAGTCATCTGCAAATTTGGTATCTTTTGACATTAGCTTTGACTCCCGAGAAGTATATGCTAAGCAGGAGTGAGTTAACACAGAGCTCTAGGGTTCTCAGCTGGTGACAGGTCACCTGGTGGAGGTGATATCACTGATCCTGTCTTCTTGGGTCCTAGCTCTGAGCCAGCTGGCAGTCCAGTGAGTTATGTAGGGATTTATGCCTACTTCTGACAATTTGTCAACAACACCTGAGTGGAGTACTGTATTGAACACCTTGGCCAGGTTAAGGTGGGTAGTATGCACCATTTTTCCTTGATCCATAGCCATGGTGACCCTGTCAAAGAAGCCTACCAAGTTAAGTAGGCAAGGTCTTTCCTTAACAAAGCCAAACTGGGGTGGGTCCAGTGTCTGTAGGTTGCCAATGCCATTGTTGATCATTTCCATGATAATTTGTTCTATGGTTTGCGTATTAGAGTAATCAAACTGATGGGTCTATAGTCCCCGGGGTCAGTTGATGGCCCATCATTTTGAAGAGAGATGACCATCGCAGCCCTCAATTCACTTGGCATGTAATCTGTTTTGAAGCTGTAGTTGTAGAGTACCTCAAGTGGTCTTGCTAGGTTACATGTTAGGCTACTAGAAAGCAACCAGGGATATTGTTGGGGCCCCACTGAAATGGTGCATCTTTCTTTCCATTCTGCTATGAGTACCCCATACAGCCATTTCTCCCCTAAATCACCCAACATCTTGATCATATCTACATCTGAGTACAGTCCAAGCTGAAAATATGACAACCAAGGCTTTAAGAAAAGTATTAATTTATTCCAAGACTCGAGGCAAACGCTTTCATCACAAAAGCTTACCTTGAGTCTTGGAGTAAATTAATAGTTTTCTTAAAACCTTGGTTGTCATATTTTCAGCTTGGACCGTACTTAACTATTTGTGGAGATTAGTGAATTTTGGTGGTGCATTTATTTTTGTCATATCTACATCTGAGCCTGCTGCTTTCCCTGACTTCGTTTTCTTTAGTGCTGCTCTTATTTTTTGTAGTTTTGGATCATCTTCCTTTTTCATTGTAGGCGTCTTCCTCTTTCATTATACAGCTTCTGTGGGGTTTTCTTCATTCAGAAGATGCTGGAAGCACGCTTTCCATCTCCCTTTAATGTCCTGACAACTGGTGACCAAGGCGTTGTTGGCATTCCTTATAATGGGTGCCTGATGACTATTTTTCTGTCTTTGCCTTGCAACCTGATAGAGTTTGCGAAATCTGTTGAGTCAATTTCCATAAAATGGAAGAGTGCCTCTAAAGCCTTGTTCTTTGCTGTTTCAACTATTATCTTAGCCATTTTTTAGCCAACGTGTTTTTCTTATTAGCCTAAGACATCTTTTCTGACTCCCATTTTTTCCTGCACTCCTTCTTTTTTTCTTTCTTTTGATAATTTCCTGGATTTCTGCATTCTACTACTAGCTTTCCTCATCTGCTGCACACATAGGTTAACAATAACAGCAGCAACCCCTGTCATTTTTTTCTAAGTGCGTTCAGGGCTATATTCCAAAGAGCATAGGAACTGAGGCCAAAAGGGAAAGCTCTATGAACATGCACATTTTATACATTTCTGAATTGCTCTGCCATGTTGAATTGCTTCATTAGTGTGTATTTCACCAGCTTATACATTCATTAGCACATTCTGCCACCTAAGTGCAACATTCACAGCTGTTTAATAAATACCAGTTAGTGGGCTCGCCTCTAGGTGTCATGCACTTAGCATGAAATGTTGCTGTTCATGAATCTGGGCCTTTATAAACTTGTATTTAATAAGCAACACCTGACTTTGAGAAGGCATTCAAAGGACTACAGAGATGGTACCAGGAAAGGGAGTGAGTGAGGAACATGAAAATGCAGACAGTAGGAAAGATATAACTGTAAAAAGTAAATACTACATTTGTGCTTAGGAAAGGAATTCATGAGTTAAGGATGGGACAGCAGGCAAGTTGTGAAATCATTACTCATAGATAGGCCTCATAGGTAATTACTAGGATAGTTGTCCTTGTAAGCCATTTTAAGCCTGATCAATTTCCCATTCAAAGGTGGGAATGAAACCCTGTACCTTGTGTCTGAGAGGTAAAAATCTTACCCATTATACACACCCCAACCCACTAATCTGTGTTGACCAGGTTAGTCCCACTAAACTTGTAGTTTCTTTTTAGGGGAGACTCAAGGTGACATTTATACTACTAGATGAAATTTGGCCAGGGCACTGAGGAAGTTCTTCTACTCTTTTTAATTGGTGCCATGGGATATTTACATCTACCTGAGCTACCACCAGCTCAGGCAGATGGGGCCTTAATTTAACTTCTCATTCAAAGAAAGGCAAACTTAGGAGTGTAACCCCCCCTTATGCTGCACTGCAGTGTCACCCATCAATCTACCTAGCTTGGGAATAGAGCTCACAACCTTCTGCACCAAAGGTGAGTGTGCTATTTGTTGTGACACTTATTTTCAAAGGTAACCACCAACTGACTCTATAAAGGATAATGATTAAAAAGGACAACTGAAACTTTACTTTGCAGAGAGTGGTGTGTTACTGGACTATGTGTCTGCATACAAAAAGCGAGTTTGTTCAAGATACACGTGATTAAAGCAGAGGGTACATCATGGATAGGTAGAGAGCTTACTCAGAATAAGTTTTCTGGCACATAGGCCCTTTTCATCTGCAACGCTGACAACAATGCAAAAGGACATACACTCTGTAAAAAAATAGACTAGCCAATCAAGAGGCATTTTTTAAGAAAATAATGAAACTGGAGTACACAGAGAACAATACACACATGTGGATAACATGGGAACTCCACACAGGCAGCCAGAACAATAAGCACAAGTCAGTACTGAATGCCAGCTCCTGAAACAGAAATCATTCCACTGAGCTGCCCATATATATATATATATATATATATATATATATATATATATATATATATATATATATATATATATATATATATATATATATATATATTCACTTCAGAAGCTCGAATTTACAAAATCTCGAACTGCAAATAACCGAAACCAAAAGATCGAGTTTTGTAAACTCGAACTTCTGAAGCGAAACCAAAAAAAAAAAAGACAAACTTCGCTTTTGCAGGGGGGCTTTGCCCCCCTGCACCCCCCCCTACTTAAATATACCAACTCCAAGATCGCGCTACAGTGGGGAAATGGGAAATCTCCCATCTTGTGCTGTATGCAGAAGCGCAACACAGGAGATTTCTCATTTCCTGTCAACACCGCAAAAGAAATAAAACACTACGTACACAGAGCGTACAAGAATCCTTGCCTCTGTGTGCACGCAATGTATTAAGGTAAGTAAACTCTTATTTTTAAACACTACACATATTCGATTTACTGAAATCTCGATCATATGGTCTCGACCATATGAAATTCGAGATTTCAGTAATTCAATTATGTGAAGTGTTCCCATATATATATATATATATATATATATATATATATATATATATATATATGTGTGTGTGTGTGTGTGTGTGTGTGTGTGTGTGTGTGTGTGTGTGTGTGTGTGTGTGTGTGTGTGTGTATATATATATATATATATATATATATATATATATATATATATATGGTTTACTATTGAAAATGCAAACAGCACTTGGGCGACAGTCGGATAGTCGAACGTATAAGGTCGTAAACAAGGATGTCGAAGACAAAATAATCAATCTAGGAACGGTTTTAACATGGGTCGAGGTAGGTGTTCAGTATTATTCCCTACTGCAAACATCTTCCCTACCTCGACCCATGTTAAAACAGAGCAAAGGTTTAAATATAAACCTTAAAAAGCCTGATAAAGAGCTAAGTACCTGTCAACACTCTGCACTTCTGAATAATGGTGCTTATTTAATTAAGAGACAGTTTGTACCTTGGTGTAAAAAATAATTGTTGCCCAACCTTAAAACAGAACTTGTTTATCTTGATGACAACCATTTAATAAACTAATAATGTCAGAGTACTTCACATAATTCATATGTCTATTTACATGTAACTTGTTCCCAAATTCTGTGCAGGGCAGAGGATATTACCAAACTAACAGCACAGTAATAACCATAAACTGAGTGATCACAAAGTGCAAGGATAGCTTTCATTCTGCAGTTTGTCATTTCGCCAGAAGTTATATTGCTTGTCACGCTAGTGATATGGCCTCACACCCTGCACAACAGACAGAGCAGTGCCAGGCAGGTGTTGCCTAGCGAAATGCTTAAGTCTTCCAAACAAAGAAATAAAGGCTTCCTGCTTGTTGCTGTTATCCACACACACACACACACACACACACACACACACACACACACACACACACACACACACACACACACACACACACACACACACACCTATTAGTCCAGAAAGACCGGTTTTGTAACATCTGTATATGCAGTACTGCTGAAATATATTGTGCACATCACTATAATTAATATTTTTTTCACATAGTGCTGTAAGGATACAGTTTTCTCGTAAGTCCACTGAGCCGCTCTACTTATTTAAGTTTTACTCCATTGGTTTGACTGTAACTTGTGCATGCAATGTCTTAGTAATGTTGCAGGTACATAGTAATCATTTAAGTAAAAGAAGTAACATTTATTTTTGGCACTGTCTTTCCAGTTTCACTGTCCATGTTTCTTCTATAGTTTGCTGCTGTGGTCATAACTCGGTGAAGCATTTTTGTATTATCACAAATACCATGTCAGAATGTGTTCATAACACTATATTTCTTATTTAAAAAGATAACAACATAAAGTGTTTTTGTTTGTTTTAAACAGATAAGACAAATTGTTTCAATAGATAGAGGCCATGAAGAACACATGATACTCTGCACTAGTCTGGCTGTCCTGAAATCTTTTGGCTGTAATTGATTTTGTCTTTTTTTTTAATAACAAAATGAGCTTATAAAGAAAATCTAGGTGGAAGGACAGCAGGCATTATGTTATAAAGCCAAACTAATGAGAGGTATGAGAGGTAGGCAGAAATGTGTAGCTTCTGCTTTTTTCGCATTTTGTAAAAATTAAGAAACCAGCTATAAAAGCAGTCATACGCAATATATTGCAATACTACTACACATTACATAAAGTCTTCTGGCTGTTACTCCTTCACCAGTGATGACTAAATCTGAGATATATAACAACTAGAAACTTCTAGGTCACAAAGGAGTTCTAGTAACATGCTCAGTGGAAATTCAGTATGTGGACATTTGAAGTGGTATGGGTCAGTGCTGAACATCTGTACTTTGATTTTAATGTCTAGACAAGTACACTTAGCAGAACCTGCCAAACGTTAATTAAAGTCTAGGACAGTACAGTTCATTAGAACCAGGAATGCTGACCTAAACATTCAATATGCTGAAATTCTATGAATTATACCCATCATTATGTGTAATTTTCAGTCATTATTGTGATTCTGTTATAACATTTTATTGCATCTTAATATACGCTAAAGTAAAACCAGTCATAAGTACACAACACCCAATAAAACAACTGACAGTTTTAAAAGTAGGAAATACAAAAACATATACTAGTTATTATGGAGTGTCATGTCTAAAATGCCAAATTCCACAAAATTTCATGTTCTTCTAGCATTTGGTCAAAAGTTCAGAACATTCTGATATTTTTCCAGACAATGAACAATCAGTGCCTCTAAAGAGAGATGTAATAAGGTTCAATGCACAGCAAAATCACAGTTGCTTTAGCAAGTACAGTAAATACAGGAAGAAAATAAATAAATAAATAAAAACACAATGAAAACTCAAAGACAGTAAATATAATGTAGGCACTGATCTGTGGAAAAAGAATATAGTACAACCAACAGAGTACAGATCATAATTGCATTCATTTAGCCCATTTCATCCTAGGAGGTGAAATTACCCTAAATTAGTTGCAGACAGGAGAAAAGTGATTAGAAATATATCAGATCTGAAATTAATTTCTAATAAAATTGTGAAATGTCATACAAAATGAAAGTGATACTGAAGAGAGGATGACAGCAGGGTGAATACATTGTGTGTATGATGGCTCTTGGACTTTGATACCCAACAGGACAGGCACAGGGATCCAGGAGCCAGACTGTGGCAGAAAGCCAGCCATTACCACTTAGAGCAAAATGATCCTCTCAGAGGTACCTGAAGAAGGATTTAAGGAGGTGATCTCAAGATGGTTAAAGAAGAATACTTTTACAAACTTTGGGTACTTATGGAACTGAAACATGAATGTTATGACTAGTCCTGC
Organism: Protopterus annectens; assembly: GCF_019279795.1. Classification (NCBI taxonomy): domain Eukaryota; kingdom Metazoa; phylum Chordata; order Ceratodontiformes; family Protopteridae; genus Protopterus; species Protopterus annectens. The sequence goes on from NC_056725.1 coordinate 1,858,041,049, forward strand.
AGTGATGTTAAGGATAGTGCTGGCATTTGTGGAGAGTATGGAAGGAGACCATATGGATTTATTCATGGTGTAATAGACGAAAGCAGTTCCATGAAAACTGAATAGGAAGTGACCTTGCCTTATAACACAAGTTCTAGTACATGCACATATGATCCTTCTGCAGGTCACACATTCAGCTCTGGTGCTTGTTTATTTAATATGGGTCACAGGACTGTCATAATGTATATTCGTTTTGACAGCAGCAGGTTTCCTTATGCAGTATGACAGGTGCTCAAACAAAGGCTCCTTTATATTCTGCATGACAAACTAAGCACCATGTCAGCAAAATACAGAGGATTATAATAATAAGCTCCTTATAGAGCAGAGACTGGTTGGCAGACACCCGAAGCAGATGGAAAGTCGCATTTTCTTTTGAATGCTAAAAGGTCCCTATCTGTTGTTCAATGAAGCACATAGATATGTGTAACTTTAGCCCTTTTTTGCAGTTCTAACTAGATGCTCACAGGCAGTTAAAAATCAAACAGCTTTTGGCACAGCATTTAAACAATGACGCTATTAACCATCATGCCAACACTACTTAAAGCTTAAGTTATAATATTTAAAAGTCATGTAACTACTGCGTAACGAAAAGAAAGAATATTATAAAGACTGTGTCAGACCAAGCTACCAGGAAGTGCACAATCCAGCCTTATTCTGTGAAACCTAACCTTCACATAACTGGTGAAGTGAACCAACAAGTGCCCATTGTTGTATAAAAGTCCTTCTATATTGCACATCATATAAACAAAGGTATTGTGTCTAGATCTACAGATATCATTATCCACCTTTACTCATCCATCATTAGGCCAATCATTGAATGTAATGTCCCCTTTGAAATGCATCTCTCCAGATATATGCAACAGCCAGAAAGCCCACAGAAATACAAGACCTAAACAACATGTTCTGTGTAGACCAGCTCAAAGCACTGTCACTGCACTCAGCATTTTGCAGACTGCTAAGAGGTGACCTGTGTCTGCTTTTTATGCCAGATGCAGGTGATCTGTATCTGGCATAAAAGGCATTTTAAGACCCACTACTGATGGATTTACTGCACATCAGTAAGTCTAATGGCATCAGAAATACTTGGGCTAGGGATCTAAAACTCTTCTGCAACATCAACAGAACAGTTGGAAGGGACAGGTATGTCTTGGAAAGGATACCACTCCTCTGGAACAGACCCATAAAACAAATCTCATCCTCATATACAAGTGCAACTTGGATCTATGGATGGGAAACAGAAAATTTACCCTAGGACTGTCCCTGCACTACTAAGGGTCAAGGTAAGTTCCTAAATGCTTTATCCGATGAAAGGTCCCATCACATTATCTATGGTATGATCCCAATTATTTTCATTAGAAGCTCTTTCTACCCTAGAGAATGCTGATGTCTGTGGTCACTGAGACATGGTTTAAAGCTGCAGAGAGCACACCAACAGTGCAAGGTTACAATGCCTTCCACCCATTTAGGCCAGCTACTTCACAGGCAGGACTAAAGGTGGAGGTGTCTCTATCTATATCAAAAATAAATATACTTCAAGCCTGGTCAGACAGGACAATGAACATGAGCTTCTCCATGTTCAAATCACCACAGGCAAAAATCCAGTACCACTTCCTTGCAAGCTATATGTCCTCCCTCTATGACTCCGGAAGCCGATACCATGTATTTAAACTTATTAGAAACACTAACCGTCCAACCCAATACCATGTTCATGGGTGACTTTAATTACCCCACTATTAACTGGGAATCCTATACGACACCAAACATACATGCAAAGAGATTCTTGGATTATGTAAACACAAACTCCCTGCACAAGTTAGTCAATACACCAGCTAGGGGTGCAACCATACTGGATCTGGTCCTCGCTAATATGGGAGACTGCTGCACACCCCCTGCTGTAATGCCTTCCCTTGTAAGGTCAGACTACAAAATGGTCTCCTTTGAAGTAAAAATAAAACCTGGATCCCCAGCTAAACCTGGAATATTCAGGAACTATTCTAAGGCTAAGCTCCTGCTATTAAGTGAGAACCTGGCAAAATTTCAAGCTCCCATAAACCCTGAGAACACTTCTGCCTATGCAGAACTGTTCACAGAAACCCTGTACAAGCATGTTAATAGATGAAACTGAGGAAACCAAAAACCAAACCCAAAAAAGCAACAAAAGTGGCGACTCAAGGTGAAAACTGCGAAGTCTAAAATCCACAAAATGTAAAAGTTAAGCACACAATTTTATTCTAATCGCTTTTCGTCCAGCTAGTAGCCAAACTTCTTCAGACAACAAGATAAAATAAACTACTACATCCAGCTCCATTAATACTTCATCTAAATCATTTGTTGTACAAATTGATTAATTGGTAGGGAAGCCACTTTAAAGAAACAGGTTCCTCAAAAGTGAAATAAAATACATTCCTCCAGTTTAAACACACATATAAATACATGTTAAAAAATATATAATATGGTACCAAAAATACTTATTTACTTATTTTAAAAATGTACATAGCCCTAAGGCTTTCCTAATGTGTGCACATTCACCGTAAAAGACTTCTTAATTTTAAAATACAAGACAAAGAAACTTTGTCATTCAAACCAGGAGCCCTATATGATTGTATCTTTAACTGACAAATCAACTCCTGCCTTTCCAACAGGAGTTGAAATGGGCCCCCTTTAACATTGGACGTGATTTGATCTAATACTCTAAAAACAAAGGAGTGTGTAGGGTGTTGGTCACAGTGCTTAGCTAGAGCATTTTCCAACTTGTTTTTTTCTTATACTATACAGGTGCTCGTAAATCCTGTCTTCAAGTTTCCTGTCAGTTTTGCCCATGTAAAACGCAGGGCAAAGCTGACATGAGACAAGGTAAACCACTGACTTAGATGAACAAGTGTACCTTCCTTCAAGATTATATATCTTGCTGTTAATGGCAACACTGCTCCCAGTTGCTTGATGTCCAGAAAACTTACGAGACTCACATTTGAATGTCCCAGCAATTTTGCATCGAGCTTTTTTACTCATTTCCATTATACCCTTTAAGTTGTTACCCCTTTTTGTATATTACTGTTGGTCTATCACCTAATTTGTCAGTTAAATCCATCTCAAAGGTAAACACACTCCAGTTCCTTTGTAAAATTGACCTTATTGCTTCAGCCTCCAAACTAAATACTGTAATGAAACTCATCACATATTTTGACTTCTGGTCATCAAAGACAAACTCTTTAAAGGGGGGACTCAAACCAGTTGTTTCACTTTCAACCTTATCCAAAACACCACAGTGCCCTGTCAATATAGGTTTGTAAATACCTGCTTTCCTTTTACTCTAAACTTCCTCAAAAATATCCAATACCAACACCTCAGGGTACCCTCTCATCAAAAACATTCCCTTGAGTAATTCACATTCCTCAAGAACTCCGTCCTCTCTTGTTACCATACGTGCAGCTCGGACCATTTGGCCCTTTACTATAGATTTCTTCTGGTACTGGGGGTGGGCACTCGTATAATGTAACATACAGTTAGAGTAAGTTTCCTTACGGTGAATGGCAGCCACAAAACACTTATTAGAAACATCCTTACTTAACTCTATATACAAATACGTAATCTTTTCATAAGTGCACTTGTGAGTGAATTTCAAAAACTCAGTGTTGCCACTGATTCCCTCCAAGAAGCTGTCCACCTCTAAACTAATCCCATCAAACAAAATAAAGACATCATCTAAAAACCTTGTGTAAAACTTGATCCTCGTTTGGTTTTCAGGTACATTCAGTGTATATACTGATGTCCTCATTAGGCCATTACAAGATTCGAAAAGCTGGCCCCACAGGGGGAACCCATACCCACCCCCACCTTTTGCAATAAATATCATTATCAAACATCACAAAGTTGTTAACTAAAATGATGTCCAGTTGTTAACTAAAATGATGTCCAGCAATTCCTGAAACAAATGTACTTCCCTTCCATCAGCACCATGTGCCAACATCCGTTTGACTACCCATTCTATACCTAAAGCATGCGGGATTGAAAAATATAAATCAATGACATCCACTGTTAAGAATTTTATATTTTCATGGTAAGGAAAACTTTGAATTGCTGCTAAAGACCAAGAGTCTTTACATATCTGAGACTCTTTCCTCACATATTTCTTTAAAATATTGTCTACCAATTTGGCCATAACATAAGTAATTGAAGACCTAGCATTAGCCAAAACCCACATAGGGGGGTTCGAAATATCTTTATGTAACTTTGGCAGTCCAAACAAACTTGGAATTTTAGGTGAAACAACTAATTCCCAAATCAATAGTCCCCTCTAAAAACAAGTCATTCAAAAAGACATTAATGCATTTGTAAGCAATGTTTAACTCATTTAAACTAGATGATTCATACGTGTTACCACCTAACACAGTTTTCATTTTTGCATTGTATTCATGTATATCCATTAAGAACCTGTTTCTTTAAAGTGGTTTCCTACTAATTAATCAATTTGTACAACAAATGATTTAGATGAAGTATTAATGGAGCTGGATGTAGTAGTTTATTTTATCTTGTTGTCTGAAGAAGTTTGGCTACTAGCTGGACGAAAAGTGATTCGAATAAAATTGTGTGCTTAACTTTTACATTATGTTAATAGCTGCATAGATGCAGCTGTACCCACCAGGAAGAAGTACAGAACTAACTCAAAAAACAAGCCACCCTGGTGGAATCACAAAATCAATCAGCTGTATAACAACAGGAAGAAAATCATGGCAAAAATTAGGAGGTGCAGCATCCAGCAGGATAAAAGCACTCTCATCAAATGATACAAACAACTCAGAGGACAAATAAAGTCTACCAAAGCCAAATTTGAGGTAAGTTTGGCCTCCCAGGCCAAGGACAACCGGAAAGCATTCTTCAGCTATGTCCGCAACCTCAAAGACAATACACAATTGTGTGCAGAGCTCATTGTAAATGAAGCCACCTATACTGAGCCAGAAGATATAGCAAACCTCCTGGCTGATAAATTCAGTCCCAACTTTTCTCCCTCTTTCCCCCTCAACCTTCCCTCAGGAAATATCATAAAATATAATTCCCTCTACTATCACTAGGGAACAGGTCCATAATGCTCTCTCTAAGACCAAAAACACTGCATCAATGGGCCCAAACAATATCCCAGGATACTTTCTATATAGCATGAAACATGACCTATCAGGGCCTCTGGAATTACTGTTTAACTGTTGCCTCCAAGTAGGCTTTGTGCCTCATGAATGGAGAAAGGAAACAATCATCCCTCGGCACAAAGGTGGACCATCTGCAGACCCTGGAAACTACAAATGCATAGGTCTCACTAGCCTTATATGTAAAGCCATGGAAAGAATTATCATGGAGATGATCAACAGAGATATAGCAAACCTCCAGACACTGGACCCAACCCAGTTTGGTTTTGTCAAGGGCAGATCATGTCTACTCAACCTGGTGGACTTCTTTGAGAAGGTCACCAACGCAATGGAGGAGAGCAAAATCATTCACACTGCCTACCTTGACCTGGCCAAGGCATTTGACACAATACTCCACTCAGGTATTGTTGACAAACTCAAGAGGTTAGGTACAAACCCGTACATCACTCGGTGGATAGCCAACTGGTTCAAAGAAAAGACCTAGAAAGTTAGAATTGGGAAGTCCACCTCTACAAAGAGGCAAGTCACAATTGGAGTCCCTCAGGGATCAGTCCTTGGACCGCTCCTTTTTGGCATTTATTTCTCAGAAGTCAAGGCCAATGTCAGTGGTCCCTTGCTGACTAAATTTGCAGATGATTGCAAATTAGAAGCTGTCATTGAATCTCACACTGACACATATGTTCTCCAGGAGGGGCTGACACAGACAAACAACTGTTGTCAGAGCCATGGACTAAAACTAAATGCCAAGAAATACATAATAGTATCCTTTGGGAAGTCATCCATCCCTGGTCACTATCATATTAACAACACACCCCTTAGAGCTGACCCAGTAGTCAGGGACTTAGGGACACACACAGATAGTAATCTAGCCTTTGCTTATCATGTGTCTACAGTGGTGAGGAAATCATTCTATGTTGCACAACTTATAAACAAAGCTATGGCATCTAAGTACAAGGAGGTCATTGTTCCACTGTATTCAGCATTCATCAGACCAGTCATTGAGTACAATGTCCCCTTTGGTATGTACCTAACCAGGCATATACAACAGTTGGAACACCCACAGAGATTCCCCACTAAAGGAATACAGAGCATAAGTAATATGTCCTATGCAGACCGCCTCAAGGCCCTATCCCTGTATTCTGTCTCCTACAGGTTTTTGAGGGGACATCTATGCCTGGCATACAGGTCATTTTCAGACCCCACTCTGATGGACATCCTGCATATCCACAAAACAAACAGCACCAGAATTACCCATTCTAAAGACTTAAACCTTGCCTGTGATATAAGTAGGACCTGCTGGAGAGATAAGTATGTATCCCAGAGACTACCTCTATGGAACAGGCTCCCCCATCCATGTAAATCAGAGTTCCTCCCTAACCCAATTCAACTGCAGCTTGGACAATTGGATGGGAAACTGGAAATTCCTCCCTGGTTTGGCATCTGTGTCTCTAATGGACACAGGTAACCTGTAAATGGTTAATCTTCCAGGCCCATGCTTACACTTATCAAGGGTATCAGAACTTGTCAGAGATTTGAGATGCATGGCTAGGCTTAAAAAGGCCCTTGTGGTCGTTAGTCTTGTAAACACCTATGAACCTATATATAATTAACGATTAAGGGATGGATAAGACCATTTTCTAATCAAATGGGATAGGTTAATTTGAGCACAAAAAGGGAAATTGGATAGGCTAAAATGACCCAGAAGAGCAGCTATCCTAGTACTCACCCATGGACCTATGAACCTATATGTGAAAAAACCCAAGTTACCACACGTAATTTTCCAGAATGCTGTGATTTACCAAGTTAAATGCATGGCTGAGATCAGCAAACAGCACTGGTCTAAGTATGCAACAAAAGTACACAGCCATGGGGTGCTTTGTCTTAGCAGTATAAGTCATTTGTATATAAGTAATTATAACCATTACTGTCTTTGTAGACAGCTTGTTGTAATTTCCAACAATCACTGCTAAATGTTGTGCCTCAGTGATTACAAAAAAACTTTTCTATACAATCTTGTTACTAATATAAAAATCAATGTTTTCTATGATGTTAAGACTGATACAGTTTTCAGTATTCATTTAATGGCTCACAAATATTTGTTTATGGTACTTCTTGATGTAGTTGGTTGTAATTCAAAGATTTTAAATGCTTTGCATTGGAAGATATTTGCTCAGTATGATATATGATCATAGGAAGTTACTAGGCTAATGGCCCTAGTGTCCTTACAAGCCTAGCCAAGTTCTGCCCTCATTTCCACGATCAGCACCAATTGCCCCTGTCCAAGAGGGACACAGGTGGAACCTCTGGGGTGAATTTATGATTACCCATCCAATCATTCAGACTGTTTTTGAAGAGAACCAACGATACAGTTGATGTAACTGCTTTGTAACTTACACCCAGGCTATGGCTGAAAAGGGTCTTAGGATGGTGGTGCCACTCTGATTTTCATTATATTGGCAACAAAGAAGACAAGAGTCTACTAAGATGCACTCATTAGCAATCAGTCATCTAAAGCTGTGCTGCTTTCTGTGAAAAATAATGCCTTTTATACCTCACCAGATTAAATCACTAAATTCTGTTCTACAGGTGAGTTCTTCAGACAGTTCCAGATATATATTATTCTTTATTATAAAAAATATCCGTTAATATCCCTTTGGAAATGAAGTTGGTCATCTGTTAGTTATACCCCCTTCTATCCATTCTATGTTATGGTTTATACTTGTACTTAAAAATCATATGGATCAATGTCATACCCATACTTCATACTTCTTTTCAGATAAATGATGGTGGAAGGTCTCAAAGGTTTCAGTCAATGTAGCTGGAAATAACTTGACAGAAATAACTGTACTTCATATGTTCCATTAGCGTTTTTCACTCAGAAACTTGCTGTCGTCTTGTGCTCCATGTGAATATATGTGCCTATGAGTGGCGACTCAGAAAGAAAACTGCAAGCATTAGAAAAAGAACTGCAGGAGACAAAAGGCGGGGTAAGAATAGGATAGAAATGACAAATATGTTGGAGGAAGGAGAAATCTATGTCTTCAGTCTATGTAGCAGGCAGTTCAGAGGAAAGGGAAACAAGAGGAGCAGAAGAAGTGATGAGGTGTGCAGAATATGTGGCTACAGTGGTACTTTGTGAAATGTGGAGAGAGGTACGTTGTAGAGATTGTAAAACATTGGTCACCCTAATTAGTAGGCTTAGGGGAATGACAATGGTGAGGACATAGGGCTAGGGGAAATGGGAATAACTAGAGAGGAAAAAGGTCTCAATGGTCCTCAAGCAGACTGAGTAGAGAAGAGCTGTGAGTAAGAGTTAAACTAGGAAAATATAAATAAGAAAATACTAGAGATTTGGATGGTTTACAGCAGAAGGCGATGGGTGGAGATTGATACAGAATATATGCTGCAAGACAGCAGAGCAAGAGATATAAATGAGGAAAAGTGGGAAAAAGTGGGGAGTAGTGAGGGCCATGAGGAGAGAATGCAATAGGGTGAAGACCAAGAGTAGAATGAGATAATTAAGGTAAGGGTCCAAGACAATTAGGATAAGGGTCCATGTAGGGGAAACACTGAGTAATTCATACTTTAGGGAAACTTCTGTAAAACTATGAAACAAGTCAACAAGGAAGTGATAGGAAATGTCTCATCAGACATAAGATCAGAAGGGGCTATATTATAACCTCGAATGATTAAAAGAGCGAACACTCTTTAATTGATCCCTTAAAATTGAAAAACACTAAATCCCAAACATACGAAACAGCAATTTTTTTTTCCAGGAAAAAAATTACTGGGCCGTTTTCGGGCCTTTGCCATTTCCTCAACTGTGGTGCGATCTCAGAGTTGGTATATTTAAGTAAGGGGGTGTGGGGGGCAAAGGCCCCCACTTTATTTTGTTTTTATTTATTTATTTATTTATTTATTTATTTTTTTTGCGGAGCAGCAATTTGTTTCCCTGAGAAAAATATCACGTTCAGTGTGTTCAGGATTTAGTCCTTTCAATTTTAAGGGGTCAATTAAAGAGAATTTGCTCTTTTAATTGGTTGAGGTTATAATATACACCTGATCAGAATATCTGAAACTGACAAAGATCAAGATGTGAGAGCAACCATAGAAACAATAAAGGAAGAGTTAGATTAGGCTTCTAATATTGAGAGAACCCCTCTGAAGAGGGATTAGGTGAAGAAGTAAAGAGAAGAGAAACAGCAGCCTGTGATTTGAGATACTACAAGTTTCACACTGGGTGGGTCTAGTGAGACAACAACAAAAGTAATATAACAAAAAAGGAGCAGTTAGTGCTGTTGGAATTTGGAGAGGTCAGTAGCTTCATCAAACATATTTTTCCCCTTGCTGTAAACCTTCCTGATTCTTTGATGACCCTACCCCTGAGGTTTTCCATTAGCAGTGGCCACAGCATGAAGAGAGAGCTAGAAAGCAGAGCTGTGTGATAATGTGACAGTTCATAGGAAAGGCTAATGCTAATTAGCCATGTGCTCTCCCCTGAAATGCCAGCAGCTCATGGTTTACACTGTGATTCAATCATTCAGCCCAATAAAATTACACTGTAGAGGCAAAATTGACCACCATAAAATCACAGCAGTCACCTATTCAGTTCTATGGGAGTACCTGTGGTGCAACTAAGTTCAGTAAAGACATGATGGGAGTGTTAGCCTGTGTCTGTCATAGACATGGGTGTATGCATGTGTGTAGTAGCATGAATGAAGTTTGTGTGTGTGCGTGTGTGTGTGTGTGTGTGTGTGTGTGTGTGTGTGTGTGTGTGTGTGTGTGTGTGTGTGTGTGTGTGTGTGTGTGTGTGTGTGTGAGTGTGTGTAGGGGTGGGGTGTGTCTGTCAACATGATGCATGAGCTTTTAAGGAGCAATGTTGGCTAGTGTGCAATTCAGAGTCATGTCAATGAGCCAGTAATGATATCTTTTTCCTTGCAGCCATAGCTGTCTCTGAATTGACTTTTACCAATATGTCAGTCATTGACTGAACTGCATTAGACAACTGCTGTAAACTGTGCCTTTTTCAGAATCCTAGAGCATTGTTTCTATAACTGGTCATATAGTTGAGGAATTCATGAACTAATTGTGCTTCTTGATGCTCATTTCATTGAAATTATTAACCGTAATTCTATGGTGGTGGATGTACCTATTAGCTGATAATACAAATACCAATGCTAAGAATAATAATGATAATAATAATAATAATAATAATAATAATAATAATAATAATGCAGACTCTAGTGCTCTATATTACCAGTTTCTGAGACTGGTATATCCCTTCTCATCCTTTTTATGATGTTCAGTATGTGTATTACTTTTTCCCCACTTACTTCTTTACTTAGATTTAGTTGGACCTTAAGTGGCAGAAAATATTAGCATACCATGCTTAATACCTTCTATAGTCTGTTTCCAATTATTCTTATTTATTTTTATTTATTCACATAGTCTGAATCGTATATGCTCATTATGTCCATCAAATGAATATTGTACAGTTGAAAGATTTTGCCAGTTATAAAACTGCACTAAATTCCAAACATGAAGTAAAATCTGTTGTATACCAAAAAAACAGTTTGGTAGTCACAGTGAAAAAAAGATTCAAACATTCATACGAAAGCAGTTATGTTTTCATTCACAGTAAATTGCAACCAGATTTTAGTTACAATTGCTATAATTCCAAACTTGTTCAGAATTAAAATAAATAAATAACATCAAAGACGTGAAACTGCAGTGTTACTAGTAAAATAAGCAGCAACGACTAGAACTGATGTAAACCAAGGAAGCACAGCACCACAACACAGAAACAGCAAACCAGGATCCAAAAAAACACTCACTTATTCTCTCTTCCTAAGCGCCCTGTAATGTAAAATGTGTATTACAGATACATATGATATTTAATATTTTTGTGAATGGGGGAGTGAAGGGGCAAGAACATATACAAAAAAAAAAAAAAAAATTAACAAAAATTTTGATGGGTTTGTTTTGATGGGTTCAGTGTGGACAGTCAATGTGAATTTTTTTTTGTTAATTTACAAGGCCCAATTACAAGTTTATTAAGAAGTTTAGGAGGAAGGAGATTTGATCCTCTTCATTTAAAAATCCATACTTTTTGATTATTTTATTTATTAGAGCTTGGTGGTGCAAATTTTTTTTATTGTTAAGCAATGATGTTATGTCTTTGAAATTCTTTTAAAGAAAGAAACTAGAAATATACTTCAGAAGAATATAGAACTCATGAATTAATAGTGAAAATATGTAAAAAAAAGAAAAAATTGAAATAGTTATATTAATAATAAATAGAAAGATAGAAAATAAGTATACATCAAATAGAGGATACATCCTGTAGAGAAATTTAATTTAGTGTGTTTTGTTACTGATACTTTACTCCTTGAAGGCTTACAGTGGCCGAGGCGCTAGAGTGATAAGAGAATAAACGTGGTTTTTTGGATCCTGGTTTGCTGTTACTAGTAAAATAACACTACCTGTTCAGTTTAACTGGACTTCCACTTTGAACGAGGTGCAAACTACACTTAACCCATATAAATGTATATGTAGCACACACACATGCACAGACACACACACACACACACACACACACACACACACACACACACACACACACACACACACACATGCACACGCACACACACATACACAGCTAGATATATAAGAATGTACATTGCCACACAGTCACCAGAGTAATCATATTCATATGCAAATGCACTGCAATTCACAAAATAAGAATAGGAGAAAGAAACGAAACATGCACCAAATCTTTATTAAATAAAGGAATACATGATCAATCAGAATATAAAAATTGCAATGCACCAAATCTTTATTAAATAAAGGAATACATGATCAATCAGAATATAAAAATTGCAAATGCAACCATGGGCTCACCTGCACCAGAGTATCCTGCAATTGATAGTAAACAAATATAATATTAGCAAGTGAAGCATACATTTTAAACAATACACGAACAATCAGATTCAGTGGAACACACACACTCATTCATGTGCATACTTATGCAGACATACTGAAACAAAATAACACACGTTTGTGCACAGAAGTTCATGTATAATGAAGTACAAGTAATTAAAAATAAACTATATCAAGTAAAAACAAAATAAATGTAGAAGTGTTAAAAGTTATTAATTTATAAATAACTATATTCATTTATTGTTAAACTAAATAAAATACCATGTAAGAATTATGTCCATTACACAAATGTTAAATAAAAGTAAATTAATGCAGACCCATAGCACAAAGGGAAAAAGCCCTGACTGTGACCCAGATGACGTGTTTTTGATTAACAGCATGGGTGATGGAGAGATCAGGTCATGAGAATGAGAGTGAATAGCCACTGCCTGTTTGCCCATCTGGAGGGGGGGGGCTTTGGATTGTCACTTAGGAGACACCCAGAGGGAGAATTAGGTGTTGCACCCCAAGTATGAGCCTGACAAGCACACACAGTTGTAGTGGCATACCATATATCTTAGGAAATCCTGTGTGGTTGTATGAGGCAATGTTATTGGAGCTCAAGGAGGCTGCAGGATGACTGCCCCATAGGGTTAGGGCAAGGCCACTCTGCTGGACCTGGAAAGTTGTCCTACTCCCTATCACCTAATTCTGACTGGGCTTATTAGGCTTCTTGAACAGAAACAAATGGATTGTAGGTCTTCACTCCAAAGATGACCGGCACTTCCCTCAGTGGAACATATGAGCTGACCGAGGAAAGGGAGGAGACACTGGTTATATCTAGCAGAATTTGGAGACTGAGCAATGTAATAAAATAAATCAGTTGAAAATAGGGGATCTTTTTCATTAGAGTACATTTACCACTAAAAACATTTAATACAATAAAAATATGTTCGTATTATATAGCAGAAATTACTATGGCAGGATTTGTATAATCCATTTTTACCCATACTCTGCCATGGACCTTTGCTTCCTAGCTCTAGGGTCAAGAGTCCAATCCACTCTCCAATCACAGCTTATATGGAATTTGCATATCCTTCCTGTGTTTACATGAGCTTCTTCAAGTCTTCATATCTTCTAAAAGCTAGCTGAATAATTGGCTTCTTTAAAGTGTCCATATATACAGCATTCACCCTTACCCCTGTGGTCCAGGCTGTGGCTGAAAGGGGTCCATAATGACTAGTTCAACATTTAACAAAATAATTAATTAAATTAAAAATAACATATATCTATCATATGAAAAATATATATCTGCTTAAATCATGTATATGTGTTTAGCAGCTGTTGTTATAATGTTATACAGTCTGCCACTGTTTTGTAAACAATCTTATTCCTACCTGGAGCGTGCGTAAATTAGGAGGACATTTAGTCTATGGAGGCAGTAGTGATCCATGTGTAAATATAATATGCATATGCATATGCAGCCAACTTAGGTTCACCTGTCAGTTCAGTATGAGCAGCAGGAAACAGACTGAAACTTTGCTGTGATATGTCTTTTGTCAGTTATTAAGCCTGCCCATCTGGTTTAGGTCAGATGCTGCAACACTTGTTGCTGAAATGCTTCACAAGTTCTATGGGAAAGATATGCTGTTACTCTGAAAGTTGGTCTTCTACAACTCATAATTCAAAGGAGACATACAGCCCGATTCAGAGAGGTTACTGTGAGGTGTACACAGGGTGTACAACTCTCAGTAACCATTTCCAATTCAAAAACAATTCTACTATGGTGCTTTAACAGGGTGAAGTGCAGCGCCATAATGGTCTGTCTCAGTGGTTGTTCTAAATGATAATGAGGCATGCTGGGGAAAAGGCACATGTTAATTACCCATGTGCTCTTCTCTGGAAATACCTGTAGTAAGGCATTTATGCAGCCGAGTAATTCTCTGAAGTAACATGGAGCCAAGATCAAAAAGCTATGGACAGAGCTGTGTAATTTTGCTTTGTAAGTTTGGAGGGTATGTTAGCCCTGCCTTGGACTGGCTCCTCGGTTTGTTGTTTGAAGTGTTTGTAATGAATCTCATGATATGTGGAAATGGGGTATCTTATAGGAGTTGCTTGAAGAACATGGAGCTAAGGGGGGGGTTGCCATTTCCTTGTACTGACAACCTTTTGGCTTTTGACAGAATGGCAATGATGAACATATAGAGGGGAGATGGCAAAGAAGAGGCATACTTCATCGGAGATGATTTGCAGTGTTGTAGTGTTTTGTTTGAGGCAGTAGCAAATGGTGGTCAGCCATATTCCAGCAAGTTAAGCAAGCAGAATGCCTCTTTCTTATGGCTGTTCTGGTAGGTTGCAAGTGAAATTTGGTGAGTTTTCGAGACAAGAATAGAAGACAATTAAGGGTGTGCTTGTTTTGATAAGGTTTTTAAACTGGTCTGTGACCTGAAGGGTGACTGGGCATTTTGCTATTCTTTTGTTTGTTTGAATGACCATGGATTTATTTTTTGTTTGTGAAGACCAATTGTTTATTTCTAGGATGGCTGCATGGAGATGAGTTGGAATTTCCTGCTGCAGAGCGCTAGCTCTGTAGATTGCCATGTCATCAACATATAGAAGGAGCATAATCATGTTGGATAGTACATACTTTAAACATCCTGCTGTGTGCAAGCAATGAAATCATGCCTTCTTCAGGCCAAATACATGTTCAATAATGTGACCTGTCTGGGCACAGACTATTGTTATGCATTTCTACCATGGTTTTAGAGTTGTGTATCGGTCATGTGAGTCATGGTTGAAGGTAGATAACTAGCACCACCTGAACATTTTTTGGTGGGTCTAAAGACTTGTACATGTATAGTGTGTATGTATGTGTCAGCACTGATTTTATATATTGTGCCAGCACTTGCCAACTAATTGGCATTGTGGGAAGTCACCATGTTGAAAGTGGGCATATAGGACAGAAATATGTCATATGTGAGAATCCTGTGCACTACTAGGATCTAACACACAGAAACTGGAAATCATCTCCTGTGCACCACAAACTACTCAACAGGTCTGGAAATGGCAGACTTTCACATTAATATACCTGTCAGCATATGGATCAGGTGGAGGGAGCCTTTATTACCACATGAGTGCAGTCTATGACTGCCAGTACCTAGGGGAGGAGTATAGTGTTATAGAAAAGACATAGTGCTAGCTGTCTCCCCTGCAGTCCTGGGGAACCATATATGGTCTTCCAAATGTAGCAGCATAGTATCAAGGGACATCTGAGTATTCATGAGGCAGATGCCTGCAAAGTAGCAAGAGTATTCTTAGCAGGTTATTGAAAGGTCCATGTGGCTAAAATGGTAAGTGATACACATGCATTAGTATCGACAGGCAGGAAAACCATGCAGTCACATAGATTCAGCATATTGGTGAAATAGGAAACCCAAGCTCCTAATGATATCCTGATCCACTCCATGGGGATGTACTATATATTATTCAGTTGCAATATGGTACCTAAGTCACTGTCTGTGACAGTGGTAGCAGCTAAAGGAATTGCATGCTGTTCTGTGCACAAAGTTGTAACTATAAACAAGATTACAGGATGCAAAGCTGAAAGATATAAAATTAGATGCACCTCTACATGAAGACATACAATGAGGTATGCAACAATTTTTAATGACGTCTGTGAACAATGACATTTTTATTATTTTTATTCTTTTTATTTAAATCACAATATTTACTCATTTCATTATCTAGTTTATTCCCAGAAATGCATGCACTCATTTACATGTGCTGCATACTGCATTGTGCAGACTGTCACATGACTGCACAACTTAAATCGAAGAATCAGAGAACCTGCAAAATACCCTTATGTACTACACAATCTGATTATGAATTTGTGTCAGTGTTTTCCATTTATAAGCAGATGGAAAGAAAAAAAATCAACTAGATTAAAAAGTAAACATAAGAAGAACATATGCATTTTATACATTTAATTACATCTACCTTCACTTTGTCATGTATCTAGTCCAGTTTTGCATCATCAGAGTTGATAATGGGCATGCTGTTTCTGTTTACTCCAGCCTTCCTGGCATTTTTTTCCAGTGGGTTATATATCACTAGTAGCTTTGATAATCTGAAGATAGAGGATGTGGTTTCCCCTGCTGCTTTCCTGCATCGTCTCTCTTAGATGGTTTACCCTTGCTGATGAAGTACTTAAACCTATCACTTAAAGGATAAGTGTATCCTGAAACAGAAATAAAAATTAATTTTTCATGATATCTTGACCTTCTGTGCAACAGTAATGCATCAGCATCAGTCATGGAGCTTAGTATTACTTTTGTAATTTGTTCTATCTTAATTGGACAGATGGTAACTCCAATAATAATATGATTTTGGTCTAGATCCAGTCCATCTTCATCCTACATTGTAGTCTACGCTTCCATTATATGTTACAGCCAGAGGGTGCTGCTTAACACTTTTACTGATGAATAGTGGCACTGCCCTAAATTTCTGCTCTCTTTTAGTGTCTCTGGACAGTGCCATTATATCTTTTTGCATGATGCACTCCGCATTTTATCATTAGCAATTTACCTAACAGACTTATTTGTTTCCAAAAGACGCAGAGAGTGATGGTAACAGTCAACACCTGAGTACTACTTACAGAGGGTCTAAAGTAAATGATGGAGGTTAAAGGCTATGTGCTAAGAACTTTTTTTATTCCTAATAGTTTCCCTTGCGCATTGTACCACTACATGCTTAAGAAGACCAGTTTTTTTCATGAAACTGATAAATGCCTCGAGAATTTTTGAATGAGGTATATTGATTTTGTTTTCAGATATGAGTTTATATAAAGACCACATTCTAGAAAAGAAAAACTCAGATAATTCTGTATATTGTGCAGAGTTTACCACAAAATGGATCAGGTGGAGCTTTTATTACTGTATGAGTGCAATCTATGACTGCCAGTACCTAGGGGAGGTTTAAAATAGGCGCATATTGCTAGCTGTGTCTCTGCAGTCCTGGGTATTCCTACTGTCAGGTCTATTCAAAGCCCTATACTACCATGGTCAACACTTTTTCCTTCTTCCCTCAACACAAATCTTGGTCATAAATATAATTTTATACTATCCAAGGCATTAACTCTAAATGTTTGTAAAGTGGAAACAGAGCCAAAACATTTCTTGGATCACAGCTGCACCTGCAATGACATATCCACTAGCAAGATAATAAATCTGGTATCAGGTGCTATCATCTTAGTCCTTATATTCTTAACATCCAGATGGCTAGTGAAACAGTATGATTATTAAGAGTAGGATAAATAGAATGCCTTGGATTGCTATCGTTGATTGCACAGAACAAAGTGGATGTTGGAATTATAACTGAAACTTGGTTTAAACAGTCTTGTCCTACCCTATGTTTCCCTGGTTTATTCCAGCAGAGGTACGCTGTCAGTTTATAAAAAAGAAATATCAGGTGCTCAACCGTTGTCTGACAGTGAAGACAGTTGAATGATGAGTGAAGGCAAGATGGCAGTTCAACAGATAGTTTATTGTACAACTGACATAGCTGCTTCTGCAGGAACATTCTGCATCTTACTTGTAACACATGCTCAATACAACTGGCTTAATACCGCCCCCCCCCCAACCTGGAAAGTTCCTTAAACTACAGTGGCTGATAAGGTACAGAAAGCATAGCTTAGCACACTGTTCTACATTCTCTACCTTTACTTTATGCCTATTGTAAATACATGCACAAATCTGCACTGACATTTCTTGAGACACTTTCAAGAATTAGACATTGTATAAACATTTCAATACCGGCTATTTGAGTACAAATGCAATTTACTGTAGATATCTAGGATCTTTCTGCCCTTGTCACATATACATTTTGAGTATCATTAGAAATACAATCTACCTCAAGAGATTTATTTGACACAGAAATATAATTTTGTATATCAGAATTATACAGACAAAACTGTCCACTTTCTGGAACTTGAACAGTTAATGATTTAGTCAAAGAACAAGAATCACTGGTACACGCAGTCTGTTGTAGTTTCAGCTCTGGGGCCGGCAAAATGTGTCTGTAATTTCTTCTGTAATCAACACCTTTGGATTGAATTATGTAAGACCTTGGTTCAACACAAATATATTTTACAATGCCCATGTGATCATGACCTTTCGAAGTTTGCATTCAGACTTCACCTTGCAATAATGATTGAAGAGGTTTGCTGGTTTTGTCATAGTACACCTTTTGCAAATAACATTTTTTCGATAGTTGAGCTTTGACTACCTCATTGCTCTTTGAGATTGGCAATATCAGCCATTTGTCGATTGGAAGAGTTATTCGCGTTTGTCTTGACATTAGTCTTTGAGCTGGTGAACCAAGCGTGTGGTCACGAGGAATGTTTCAAAGATTCATTAAATTAAGAAATACAATGGTTCCTTTCCTTTTGGACCTTTCCATCAAAGTCTTTTCATTATAAACTGCATGCACAGCTAAACTATTAGCTTGTGGATACTCTGGACTACTGGTTACATGAATGAAATCTCAATATGTAGCAAATTCTTTAAAATGTTGACTAATAAATTGTGCACCGTTATTTGATATGACTTTATGCTGACTGCCATGAACTGGGAAATGCCTCTTTAATTTTGTAATCACTGCGATAGATGATAAATTACAAAGTAAATCAACTTCAAACCAATCAGAATATGAGTCTACTAGTACCAGATAGTGTTGACCATTACATTCAAAAATGTCTATAGCAACTGTGGACCATGGTGAATCAGGAATTGGGTGCATCTGAAGAGGTTCTTCCTGCTGATGTGGTTTAGGACTGTTGCAAACTGAACAGGAAAGTGTCTCTCTTTCAATATCTTTGGACATTGAGGGACAAAGCACAATACATCTTGCCCTACTTTTAATTAATTCAGTGCCTGGGTGACCTCTGTGCTGGATTGTTATGTATTCCTTTTGCAATGATTTAGGAATTACCACTTTCGGGCCTTTCATAATGATACCATTTTCCACAATGAGTTAATCTCTGTATGGGAAATACTGTTGAAGTTCAAGTGGCAAGCTTGTCTGACGTGTTGGCCATACTTGGTTAATAACATGACAGTCTTTGAAAAATTGGGTCTTTAGCAGTATGGCTTCTTAACTCATCAAGCCATGATGAAGAAATGCATTTATCTTTACTCTGCATTGCTACTGGAATCTTACATGCTGGTCAAATAAATGGGTTTATCTCATGATTCAGCTTCATGGAATATGTAACTAGGAACTTATCAAGTTTATCTGTGAAGAGATCAGCATATTCTTTGAAAATATGTTGTGAACAACTACCATTTTCATTGGTATTTAAATGATTCATAGGTTCATAGGTTTATACTAGGCTATCGGCCCTAAGGCATTTATAAGCCTAGCCCAAATTTCTGTGGCTTACGTCACCCCTTATATGAAAAAATACTGTGCCCATTAGTTTGTTGTGCCTCTGTCCAGCAGTGACACAGAGATAATTCCCGGGATAAACCTACGATCTCCCATCCACAGGTTAAGATTTCTCTTGAACAGAGCCAGCGAGGTGCTCTGCCTCACATGGATCGGGATTTTATTCCCACAGCATGGGAGTCTCTGAGTAAATCTATCCCTCCAGCACGTCCTATTTATATCCATGCTAAGGTTTAAGTCGCTTGCTCTAGTGGTTTTGGTGGATTTGGATTTTTTGAGGTGGAGCATGTCCATTAATTCCACTTCTTACTGAGAGAAATCAAACCTATATGTAGGCTGTCTTCAAGGCCTAGTAATGACTACATCTCTGCGAACTGCATAGAATTGCAAGTCATAGCTGTCACCTGCAAAATGGCAAGAAAGGACTACAGTGCCACCCATCTGAATTTCTTCATCACCATAAGCAACTAACTTTGTACACTTCATGGAATCAAAATACTCTCCAGCTTTTATTTTTGTGTAAGCTTTTACTGACATGGCATTGCATTTGCATCCAGTATCCACTTTGAACTCTATTGGTTTTCCATTAATTTGCACAGCACAAAATAGTTCACTCTTTGCTGACACTCTTGAATTTACTGTGTTAACTCTTACACCAACCATAGAAACACCATCAACATAAAAAGATTCAACACTGCCATTCGAGCTTGTCACAGTCTTGATTGGATTCACTGCTTGCTTCATATTAATCTTACTATTAGCCAGTGCTGACTTGCAAAACATTTTGAAATGATTCCACTTTTTGCATTTGTGACACTGCCAACAATAAGTTAAACATTTTCTTGTTTGGATTCATGACTGCCTCCACAATTAGGACAATTAACAATAGGACAATAGGAGCTAATAAGGTAAAACTTTTTGGTTTACACTTCTGAGGCTTTGTTGCCTTAAATTTCTGTTGCACACTATCAACATTTGCAGTAGCAGTTACATCAAGCATATTTGTATGTTTTTCTGTGAACTAGTGTATCTGGCAAACTTCAATAACTTTGCTCAGTGTTAATTCACTATCACGCAGTACAGTTTTCCTCACTGTATCATTATGTATACCACACATAAGACGGTCTTTTATTAAATCATCCTGCAAGTCTCCAAATTTACACGTTTTTGATTTATTCAGCAAATCAGTAACTTATGCTTCAACAGTTACACCAAGCTTTTAATTCCTTGTGTTAAATGTATGCCTTTCCATTATTATATTTGTCGGAGGGATACACAGCTCCCTGAATTTACTTTTAAAACAGTCTGGGTCTTCCCACATCTCTGCTTGAGCAATAATAGGGAGGTTTTCAACCTCACTCACATACACAGCAGGTGCATATACTAAAGAACATTCTTGCTCAATGACCTCTGAGCCCAACTAAATTGAGAAGTATAAATGCTTGATTGTGTAAATCTTTATCGGAATGGGTAGCCGCTATGAAAATATCATATTCTTGTTCAAACACATGCCAAATCTCTGCAACATTGCCATCAAACATCAAAGGTTCAGGTCTGCAAAATCTGTCTTTACTGCTGTTAAAGTAAATGCAAACTCTTTATACACTTTTCGGTTTACAAAATTCATTTCATATGCCATAAAAGTAAATGCAAGTACCTGTAGCACTTTAAACATTCATTCCACCCTGGAGAGGCTTATGTGACTTACTGTGTACATTTTTGCAGTTTGAAGAGATTTGTACAACTTCGGGCATTTCGTTGCACTTTGAAAGACTAAAATGGCTTCTGGCATATCGTTACACTTTGCGAGACTTAAATGACTTTGAATCTGACTAATGAGACCATGTTGAATGACAAGTGAAGGCATGATAGCAGTTTAACAAATAATTAATTGAACAACCAACATAGCTGCTTATGACACTCATGAATGATTATTTTCTTAGTGTTGAAACACAACTCCAAAAGGAGATTAATAAATTAGAAGGTGACATTTCCTCTATACCGAGGTTTGCCATTTATACTTCTGAATATGATAAAATGCTCTCTAGACTACATAAATATGATAAAAATCTTGAAGGTGTTAAAAGCAATAAATTACACAGAGACATCAATGATTTCAACAATGGTCATATTTTTTCTTGGCCTTGGACTAATAATAGAAATAAATCTACTAATAAATGGGTAAATAATGATGCAAAAACAAATAGTATGGGTTCTGTGTATGCACTTGATATACATACACCACTAAACCCAACCCAGAAACCTTGCTTTTAACCTACTAAATCTGCATTCGACCAATGAAGTTTCATCAAGGACAAGTAGTAATGAATCTGGCACCTCCCACAATTCCCCACCTCCTCAAGCACTGCCTGTAAATGAATCTACTTCTGCAGTTTTGGGTTTTCAACATAGCCCACATATTGTGAGATTAAAATTACCAGAGGAGGAAGTTCTGATGAAATGGGATGTATCCAGAGGACATTCATTGCAAATGAAGAGAGGGACAAGTCAAGCAGGTACAGTGAACAAGCAATGTGTTATTAATCTCTCAGATGTTGTTTTAACACCAGCTGAATTTTTTTTAATTTATTTTACATTTGTTTACCGGGAAAGTCTGACTGGACACAGGTCCATTTTCAACGGTGGCCCGGGGAGAAAAGCTCTTTCATTACATAGAACAGTACATTATCATAAAAACAAAAATATCATTGAGCAGTGCATTATATAAAAAGAAAAAAAAGTCATAGGGCAGGATTCACGAAGGCTTGCACGGAGTGTAAGAGACGTGTAAGACTCCATGCAAGCCTCGCGATCCAGGAACAGTCCGAAACTCCATGTAAGAGATCAGCTAAAACATCTCTTACACGGACTGGGCGTGGATATGCTAAATACCTCACTTGCAGTCGAAAGGCATGCAAATGAGGTAGAGTAGTGATCCACGAAGCAGAAAGCAGCCCGTGTAAGAGCTGTTTTAGCTGCAGAAATGTACTCAGTTGACAACTGAGTACGTTTCTGCAAAAATCACAATGGAGCCATGTCAGCTCCAAATAAAGAGTGCATATGTGTCAGGCAGCATGCCAATGGCCAAATATGTGGCCATTGGCAAGGTACCCCGATGCAAATATGAAAAATAATATTTTTTTTTTCGACGATCGCCGATGTTTAAACGCAGCGCAGCCCCGCGCAAACTGGTAGCGCTGTATAAAACATAAAAATGAAGGTTATAAACCCACAAATGTGGGTTTTATGCAATACATGGATTTACAATGCAGGGACCAGCAGAACAAAAACAACATGGCCACCGTTTAGTGGTTGCTAAGGTGGGAAGCTGAGTCTAAGAGATGTAACTAAGCATTAGTAGGCAATCTGATGTAAATGAGTGTTAGGATACTGAATTCCACTGTCACATAGCAAATGAGCATATTCTGAGTAGTGTAAGAGATACATAAGGGGGAGGAATAGAGTAGGAGATAGGTGACATCACAGGGGGGAATGGTAGAAAGAAATGCAGTTCATTGGAGGTCAGTGTTACATGACAGATGTCAGACACATATCATGGAAAGAGGAGTGCCACAAGATAAGCATGGGAAAGTCAAGAAATGGAAGGTGTACACTGTTGCTTACACCAAAGTTTCTTGCTGGGCGTGCATGCGCACGTGTGCATGCCATGAGGCGCGGGTAGGGCAGTGTGCGTGCGTGTAAGGCAGACTGAGCATATGGGAGCATGTTGGCAGACTTCTAAGACTGTTTGCACTGGTGTGCGCGTTTTAACCCGAATAAGCAGATTCTGAACCGTGTAAGCATGTGTGCGCACATGTAAGCCACTGTGAGCGTATTTCTGCTAGTATGCGCATTGCTCCCCCCTGAGGAAACAGAAAGGAAAAAGGAAGCAACAGAATTAGTAGGAAGCTAGCAGGGAATACTGCTGGAGCTAGCAGGTGAAAACAATTAGAAGCAGGCAATTACACAGGCAGAATAGTAGCTCAGCCAAGCACTTAAAACTCTGCAAACAGCAGTGCAAGATGTTTCTCTCAAGAGACACTGCAAGACAGGAGTAAGCTATTAGAAGTGAAAACTGAAAAAGCTGAACTCAGAGCAGAAATGCTAGGGGCTGCCATAGCTGTCATAAGGAGACATCGGTGACTTGCTGAGTGTGGTGACAATGCTGATGGTGCCAGACTACCCACAGTGAGGAGACGGAGAAGAGTGTACAGGCCCAGGGTCATCTACCATGGGTTACATGAGCTGGAGATAGTAGAGCACTATAGAGTGGACAGAGACCTCCTGCAGCAAATTGTCGAGCTGTGGAGGCCACGCCTCACACACAGAACCAACAGAGGGGAACCCATCCCAGTGGAAACCAAGGTATGTGTTGGCCTAAGAATACTAGCAACAGGTACCTTCCAGAGACCAACTGGTGATATGATGGGGATATCACAGGCATCAGCCTCCAGGGTACTGCACCAGTTCCTGGATGCCATGTCAGCACATGTCGGTGATCATGTATATTTCCCCAATGCCCGTGAGGTATTGACCAGCAATATGCGTCTCTTCCAGCAAATAATGGAATACCCTGAGGTAGTGGGTGCAATAGACTGCATGCACATATGCATCAAAGCACCAGCCAGTGAGCGGGGTAGGGCCTACATTAACCGCAAGGGCTTCCCCTCCATCAACTGCCAGGTCATGTGTGATGCCCAGGGCATAATAATGAATGTGTGTGCTGGCTGCCCTGGGAGCTACCATGATTCCCATATCTGGCATTTGACGCAGCTGTACCAGACATTTGCCAATGGGGACATCCCACACGGACACCTAGTGGGGGATGCAGGTTATGCACTGGAGCCGTGGCTGATGACACCCATCAGAAATGCACACACACCTGAACAGGAACACCATAATGAGGCACACGCACAAACATGTAATGTAATAGAGCGTGTGTTTGGGCTGCTCAAGTCATGGTTCCAGTGTCTGGAGACATCTGGTGGAGCCTTGCAGTACTCACCAACTACATGTACCCAAATTGTCATGGTATGTGCTATGCTACATAATATGATCTTGCAAAAACAGCTGCAGCAGGACCAGCATAGGGCCGGGCCAAACAGCCCCCACCATTGCCAAGGCCATCACAGGCAGAGCGTGACTCGGAGGAGGAACAACCTGAGCCTGCCCCAGTAGGCAGAAGGAGGCGTGCCCAGTATGCCCTGGCCTTGGCAAAGAGGCAACACATAGCACATACACTGGCTCAGTAGGAACCCTGGGAATGATACCCCTCTCTGACTCACTCATATAATAACATGGATGCCTAAAATGACATAACCTGCTCTCAAACATGTACAGGGAGTGTAATATGTGCATCCAACAGAGGCAGCCCTGCAGCACCACCTGAGGCATGAATGCCATGTGTTAAGTAATGTAACACCATGTAGTATATACACACTTGAGGACCCTGACTAACATCCTACCCTCACCAAGCATGATGCCACAATATGATGATGGGATGATCAATTGCAATAATTGGCTGAAGTATTGCAGTTAGTCAAAGGGGATCCAACGTGTGCCAGCCTGGAATGACATGCTGAGCATGACATGATGCTCCACCTGCTAGGGGTGGCATGCACCTAGCAGTCCAGGCCTCATAGATACTGGCAAAGGCTGTCGTTACTCACAGGGTGCCCTGAATAGGTAAGGCTCAAAACACAAACCCACCTCCATAGGTACCACAAGGGATAAGAACCTAGATGTAATGCTACCCAATGCCAGAAGTCTAAACAGCAAGATGCGTGCAGTGTAAACTCACCCAGTATGGAGAATGTTGATATCTCTCCCGTAACAGAAAACTGGGTCAAGGCTCACAACAGCACCCTAACACTACCAGGTTACACCTCATACTGTGCTGTACAGCCTCAAAACATGGAACAAGCTATAAAAGGAGGGTGACTAGCAATAATTGTCAAGGATAACCACACCCCCATGTTGGTACCACAACAAGAAGCAGCATGGACTAGCCATGGTCAAGTAACAGTGGCTAAAACTGCTTCCCAGTTTATAGCCTGTTACAGACTACTGTCCTAACACCAGGAACTGCACCTGGCCTATGTTGGAATACATGAATATATCAAGCCCCCCCAAACCACATTATATTGGTTGACTGAAAATACCCAGACATAGACTGGGAGCATTATACTAGCTCCAACACTGTAGGAGAAAAGTTCCTAGAATCCATAAACCAAAATGCCCAGGAACAATGTACCACTCCCACAAGAGGGGTAAGCATACTGGATGTGATAATCAGCAACATGGGTACTGGATGGCAAGATGAGAAGTGTATCCCTCACTGGGAAGACCAGACCACAGAGTAATCACACTGGATATACACATCCTGACCACAGTCCCTGGCCAGAAAACCACAGTGAAAAACATGTGTAAAGCATAAGTTGCACTCCTCCAAACTGATGTGGAATTCATTAAAGGCCCTGTGCAGGTGCAAAATATGGGCCACACCTCAGAACCTGTTATACAGGCATTCCATGAACACAGCCAGGAATGCTTGGATTATGCAATCACAAATAACAACAAGACACAATGCCATACACGCAGGCATCTGGCATGCTGGACTCCAGCCATTACCAAACCATGCAAGAGAATGAGGAAGCTACTACATGATAGAGCAAACATAAAAAGGGAAGTAATCACTGATCAGTAGTATGGCAATAAAATATGTCCACACATACAATCCACTAAGGCCAGCTACAACAAGTTGAATCTGTGAATCCTGAGGCAATGTTACACCTGCCCCAAGTACACAGACAACCCTCAACTCCCCCCCCAAGAAATACAAATATATGTGAGAGATACAACCATTTATCCAAACCGGAGGCTGAGCTCCCTCAACTCAGTACTGTCAAAACTAGTCAGGAGGAGAAGGTAACCACACACACCACAAACCCAGTCCCACAAAACCTATCACAACTGCAAACCAAAGACATAAACACAGAAAAACATTCCCGGAGGCCCTAATTACAAACACACCACACCAACAGAGGCCTCCAAAGCAGACTCCCAAGCAACCACAACCTCCAAACATAGCACATGCAACACATAGTACACAAAGCTGGTGTGCCAAACAGTCACAGGCCAGAAGGAGAAACAACATGCCTGATACAGTTGTAACAGGTGACTCCATAGTCAGACACACTGCTGTCCCGCTCACCAGACTGAACAAGGGAAAGGGTACAGTAAGCAGCCTGTAGGCTGCTACAATACGCCACATAACACAAGTATGCAGGTCACCCCAAAGCAAGTAGAAATATGATGCAGTCATTGTCCATGCTGGCGTGAATGACCTGAGATGTACCTCCCTGGACTACATGAAAAGAGACATAGATGAGCTCTCTGAGTATGTACTCCAGGTCGGTATGACACTGACCATTTGCAGCATCCTACCCTCACCAAGAATGATGCCACAGTACAAACACAGAATGATCAGCTTTAACAAGTGGAACAATTACTGCTGTCATTCCAAGAGGATCTAATGTCTGTCTGCTTGGGATGTCATGCTTGACAAGCCATGCTGCTGTTCCAGGGATGGCTTGCACCTGTTACCCCTGGGTGTCTGGATATTGGATAAGGCTTTTGCCACCTCCATAGAGCCTTACGTATGCAAGGCTGAAAAGACTAACCCACCACCCTAGAAAACATAAGTGGTAAGAAACATAAGGGTAATGCTGACCAATGCCAGATGTGTAAACCACAATATGCATGCTCCTGAGACCCTCCCCAGTATGGAGAACATTGATGTCTGTGCAGTGACAGAAACCTGCTGCAAGCCTCCTGACAGCACACCAGCACTACCAGGTTATACCTCATATCATGCGTTATGGCCCCAAAACCTGGACCAAAACATAAAAGGAGGGGGAGTATCCATATTCAGCACAGACACCCATACGTCCAGGTAACTGACAATGCACGAAGCATCAGAGACCACCCATGTGCACCTAACTGTAGGCAAAACTGCTGTACAGTCTGTAGCATGCTACAGACCACACTCTCACACACAGGAACCCCACCCAGCCGTCCTGAAGACACTGGACAGTATGAATGTCCCACCAAATACCAAACAAGGTACTCACAAATTACCACATAGGTGGTAAACCATTATGTATGGAAGGAGTAATCAGGGACCTAGGGACACAAGTGGACAGTAACCTGTTATGTGACACTCACATTGCCAATGTGGCTAGGAAGACTGTCTATATTGGACACTGTATCATGAAAGGATTCACATCTATGTCAACAGAGGTCATTGTGCCCCTGTACTGTTCTCTTATCAGACCCATAATCTAGTACAATGCCTCATTTGGGATGTACCTTACCTGACACCTGCAGCAGTTAGAAAGACCACAAAGGTACCTCACCAAGAGGATAAAGGGTCTCAAATATATGTCATATGCTGCCTGGCTGTAGACACCTCAGCTGAATACAGTCACATACTGCCTACACAGCAGCATTGTATGTCTGTTGTACAAGGCCATGTCCAACACAGGAGTAATGGACATGCTCCACCCCAGAAAACTCAAAGCCATCGGAGCTGTGAGAGTGAGAGATGTCAACCTCAACACATAATGAAATAGGATGTGCTGGAGGGACAGATACATAACACAGAGAGGCTCCCCACACCCTGGAACAGAATCCCACTCCATGTTAGGCAGAGCCCCTCACTGACACTGTTCAACAGGAATCTTGCCAAGTGGATGGATGATCGTAGATGTACACTGGGGGTCTTCACTGTGTCACGTCCAGACAGATGCACAGTAAAGTAAATCATAAATGGCCATAATATTCACATAGCAAGGGGCGGCGAAAGACACACACACTCTGGCTAGGCTTACAAATGCCCTAGGGTGGATGGCCTAGTATGAACCTATGAACCTATGAAGATACAAATTGTACAGGACACTAAGGATAATCCCAAGGCTTACTCAACTGATGGTAGGAACCGTGTTGGGAATTCACAGATATGCTCTGAATCACACAAATATTACAAACAACATACCAAACACACACACATATTGCCAACATACAACCTGACAGGTGCAGTGCAGTGCAAGCCCCCCCCCCAGAATGCAAAATATCTATCCCAGCAGACTGCTGGCCCCCTGACATTGCAGATGCTGAGGTAACAGCCAGCATCTACAAAGCAAAACACACAGCAGCAATGGTATGAGATGGTGTCCTGGGCTGAGTCCAACATGGACTCCAAGAAGAATGGAATGCCAAATCACACTACTGCTCAATGTCAGCCTTACCACAGGATATGTACCCAAAGAGCAGTGTACAACAACAGTGGTCCTTCTCAACAAAGGTGTTGCCTGAATGGATACTGCAAACTACCACCCCAGAATCCTGAGAAGCTTGGTCTGCACAGCTATGGAAAGGATCAGCATGTACCGCAGACATAAAGATATTGGGGACCTACTGACACTGGACCCTACCCAGTGTGGCTTTCTTAAGTGCAGATCCTGCCCCTAAACATGTTTGACTCATTTGAAACAGTCATTAAGGTCATTGATGAGGGCAATGTGGTCCACACAGCGTAGCTGGACCTTGCAAAGGCTTCCATACAATACCCTACGTGTTCATTATAGATATGCACACCAGCTTAAATATAAACCCCTATGTCAGTAGAGGGGTTGCAAACCAGACCAAGGACAGAACTGACATGGTCAGACATGCTGCAGCCATGTCAGACTACAAACCAGATATAACTGGCATTCCACAAGGCTTGGTCCTGGGACCTCCCTCGTTTGGTATATATGTCCCATAGGCACAGGCCAACATGGAAGGACTGTGTCTGAACATGTATACAGAGGACTACAAACTGCCCACCATATCTGACCCTCCAGCTGACACAAGCATCCCACAAAAGGGCCACATAGAAACAGACAACTGGTGCCATAGCCATGTCAACAAGCTAATTGCAGAAAAGTGTATAGTCAACCCCCATGGATATACAGTAAGTGCCCACCAATTACCACATAGGTGTTAACCCATTACGTACTTAACATGTAATGAGAGACCTGGGGACACAAGGTGATAGATATCCTGCATTGGACAAACATGTGGCTGTAGTGTATACAGAAACATACCATATACCCACCTAATCATGAAGGTTGTCAGATCTAGATAAGGGAGGTCATTGTGGCTCTGCAGTCATCCTTCATCAGCATTACAATTGACTACAATAGCCCCTGTGGGATGTACCTCAGCAGACACCTCCATCAACTGTAAAGTCCCCAACAGTACCTCACCAGGAGTATCAAAGAGCTTGAACAGATGCCATGTGTTGCCTGATTAAACAAACTGCAGCTCCACACACTGCCATACTGCCCACCCAGAGGCAAGCTGTGCCTGATGTATAAAGCCATGTCCAAGCTGGAATCAATGAACATGCTGCACCTTGTACAATCTGAATGGCAGTGAGCTATGCACATGAGAGACCTGAACCCCAGCACTGACATACATAGGACAAGCTGTACTGCATGATCCATAACACAGAAGCCACCCCCACTCATGAGTAAATTCCCAGTACAGGTTATCCATAGAGTCACTCATCGATTCTCCTCAAGAGGAATCGTGATGAGTGGATGGGAGATGGTAGGTTTACCCTGGGTATCACTGTTATGTCACATGTAGACGGAGGCACAGTATACTAACCATGACATATGTCATGGCAAACTCCACTTACAATGTGTGTCGAAGAACAAACACACTCTCCGACTAGCATTAGAAATGGCCTAGGGCACATTGCTACTGTTTGCCAATGTACACCTATGTTGTGGAATACACTACCAATGTTGGACAAGCCTTGTATAAGTAGTTCATATCTGAACATAATGCAACAATGGTCAGATGTGCACAACTGGCCCCTAACCAGGCTGTTGTGCTCACTATGGAAATGTAAAGCAGTGATAGGACTAAAGCCCAGGATACTGTCCACCACAGTGAAAGTACTGAACCAGTACACTATACGGTACCACAGTGTTAGGTCATTATGAAAGGATGTTGACAACTGTATGCAAAGTATCCCATGCAAACCCTGCAGGCACAGTATAATCCCTGTTGTGTTCACACACAAAGCAGTTGGACAGTAACTGCACAACATGACACACAACACACAACCATAAACGGGAGATATTGTTGAAGTTCACACTCATCCACAAATGTGGTGGGCTGCAGAGTTCAACATATGGAAAGCTCACACTGGGCATGCTCACACACTTTGATAAATGAGACATATGTCAGACAACATGCCATGGGAAGGCTGAACTGGGCATGCTCACACACTTAGGCCAAATCTCAGTTTAGCAGTTGGCCACACATATCTGGTATTTGTACGTGTTATTCCAGGAACCAACCACATTACAGCAATCTGGCCAGTGCACACAGTTAAATGACTACAGAGACATACGTGATATAGTGGATCCCTCCCATATGTAAACATCTTCCACAGATACACAAGTTGTTCATACAAACAGGGAATGCTATGGCAATAAAGACCTGCAAACAGTCTATCAGCAAAAAATAATATGCATCTGACAATTAAACATATGGGTGTAGAGGTCAACACTAGGCTGTTTGCCCTAGGGGATGACAGCTTAGCCAGAGTGTGCTTGGCGTCTGCCTCCCCAGTACAGTAGGCTACTGTGCCACTGTAAAGTAGGTCACATAAGGCACCGTGTGAGGCTAGTGTGCTGTGCCTCTGTCAGGCAGGGACACAGTGGAGATCCCAGGGTTTGAATTTGCTAAGCCACATGCACATTGTTGGTGTGTGCTGGAAGAGGGTTGCTGAGGACCTCTAACAGTAAGTGGGCATCAATAACAGACTGAGGCGAGCCTTATCTGCATTGTCTGGACAATTTCACTGTCAACACTGTGTCGTGATGATTATGAGGGATTGAAGTGTCGTGCCAGTACTGTTCAGAGATGTCCTCCCTCTGTGGGCTACTGCTCTGCAATGTATTAGCTCACTCTGTCTGTTGGACAGCTCATATATGGCTAGTGTACACCTGACAGGTGTCCTGTTGTGGAGCAGTCATGGGTATATTTGGGATAGCATGATCAATGCAAACCTTCCACATGCTCATAGAATGCAATTGTCAAGGATTATGCAGAGTGGCCTGTATACTCCTCAGCATGGGTCCTTTGAAGTCTTCCACCCCAGTCTTCACAAGTGTAAAGTCTGCTTTTGATAAATACAGTTTGTTTGCAGTGACAACCTTGCCTGGGGGTGGGGATGGGATATGGATGTCCAGGGAAAGGTGGGTATGGTCAGATATCAACAATGGTGGTCTACCTCTGGTGTGGAACAGTGAGTACCCATGCTGCAGATGGTCAGGTGCAATATGTATTCCCCCTTGTGGCTGTGGTGAGTGGTTCTGCCATAGCACATGGACTCACACATTGTAGTGGCTGTAGGGTAATGTTGTAGAGGCCTGAGTAGTTCCCACACACAATATGCCTGTACCTGATGTTAACAACTGGAATGGTGTATGTGAACACCTGCATATCCTGGCACTGTTCCCAGGGAAGCAAAGTGTGTGTCCTGGATGTGGGATGGGTGGTCTGGACTGGTTGTGTTGTGTGTTACAGGTCCTGTGGTCACGAAGCATGGTATAGAACATAACCTGCCAGTGCGATGTGCATATCTGACCCAGAAGTAGGTGGCTGCAAATGCATATATATGCTATCCCCCACCTGACAGGTAGTACTAGATGTACATACCTCTGTAGAAATAATGATGTCAGCACCCTATAAATACTGCAGGTGCAGAATAAGTGGCCAGTAATTATAGGTTCATAGGTTAGTACTAGGCTAACTGCCCTTGTGAGCCATTTTATGCCTAGCCAATTATCCCTTGTGAGACTCAAACCCTGCACCTTGTGTTTGTAAGGCAAACACCACTAGGCGTAGCCCTCCTGCCCTTTGGATAGTGCGCTCTGCTAATGCGTCTCCCTCAAGTGTCATAATGTAGTTAGGTAGGGGTTTGAATCTTGCAAATGCACAGTGTGTGAGTGTGTGTGTGGGTGAGCGGGGTTGTTGTGTGTGCAAGTCAGTGTGAGGGAAATGTCCCTTTTGGCAGCTGGGAAAACACACTACAGGATGCACATTCCCCTTTCTAAACACTGATGATGTCAGCACCCTATAAGTACAGCAGGAGAAGGAAAACCTCCCAGTAATGCGAATAGCGCGCTCTGCTAATGCATCCGTCTCGAGTGTCATAACATAGTTAGGTAGAGGTTTGAATCCTGCAAATGCTCAGTGTGTGTGGAGGGGGGTTAGTGTGTGTACAATTCTGTATGAAGGAAATGTCCCTTTTGGCAACTAGGAGAACACACTACATGATGCACATTACCCTTTCCAAACACTGATGATGTCAGCACCCTATAAGTACAGCCGGAGAAGGGAAACCTCTCAGTAATTTGAATAGCGCGCACTGCTAATGTGTATCTCTCAATTGTCATAACATAGTTAAGTAGGGGTTTGAATCCTGAAAATGGTAAGTGTGTGTGTTTGGATGAGGGGAGTTTGTGTGTGCAATTCTGTATGAAAGATATGTGCTTTTTGGCAATTAGGAGAACACACTACATGATGCACATTACCCTTTCCAAACACTGATGATGTCAGCACCCTATAAGTACAGCCAGAGAAGAAGAACCTCCCAGTAATTCAAATAGCGCGCTCCTCTAATGCGTTTCTCTCAAGTGTCATAGCATAGTTAGGTAGGGGTTTGACTTCTGCAAATGGCAATTGTGTGTGTTTAGATGAGGGGAGTTTCTGTGTGTGCAATTCTGTATGAAAGATATGTGCTTTTTGGCAATTAGGAGAACACACTACATGATGCACATTACCCTTTCCAAACACTGATGATGTCAGCACCCTATAAGTACAGCCGGAGAAGAGAAACCTCCCAGTAATTTGAATAGCGCGCTCCGCTAATGCGTCTTTCTCAAGTATCATAGCATAGTTAGGTAGGGGTATGAATCCTACAAATGGCAAGTGTGTGTGTGGGGGGTAGTAGGGTGTGTGTAATTGCAAGTGTGAGAGAACAGTTCCTTTTGGCAACTACTACAACTACTACAATACACCAGATGCTGCATATTCCCCCAGTAAACACAGGTGATGTCACCACACTATAAGTACAGCCAAACAGGGCAAATCGCCCAGTAATGCAAATAGTGCGCTCCGCTACTGGGTCTCTTACTACTGTCAAAGCACAGTTAGGTATGTTCTGGAAACCCACAACTGCCACGTGTGTTTGTATCACACAAAATGCCCATGTGTGGGTTGTTGTTCATAACAATGCATGACATTGCTTAAACCAGCAATGGCAATGCACATATGATGTATGTGTGTGCCACATACACATATATACCTGTGACCTTCAATAGTTCCCATGTCTGACACATGCCTCAAGTGAATAAATGGTATTTGCACTGCATAACATTATGACTGTGTCTTACTGTGCAGGGGCTGCATGCGGTATGTGTATATACAGTGTGAGCTGTATATGGTATCATCCTAACAGCGGGGGATACACATCTGGTCTGGGCCATATAGTCTACATGTAGTCGATGAACAGGTGCTGCATGTTCCCACCTGTTGTGGGAGTGGTAACATGTTGTTCCACTGCAATTCAGTGACTACATGCTAGGAACCTTTCAGCTAGTGTGTTGTAGCTACAGTAATGCTCACACACAATGTTCGGCTGGATGCAGTCCAGCCATATAAAGACATATGTAGAGACCGTCATATTCCCAGTGTTGTCAGGGAGGACAGGTGGGTTTCCTGTGTATGGGAGGGCTGTGTGTGCCAGGCTATGAACCAGAAGGTAGTCCAACACACTGTTAGCTGCACATGGATAGGCCCTGATGCTTTGTGCTGTGCCAACAACTTGGAGGTGTGTGTATCTGTGGTGCCGTGAGATACCTCCTCCCTGTTCATGTGTGGTACATGTGTAGGGGATGACAGGCATGGTATGAGGTATAACCTGGCAGTGATGGGTTGCACCTGTGAGCCGTGAATCAGGAATCTGTTACTGCACAGATATTGCAGTTTACCATGCTGAGGACAGTGTCCAGTGCATGCATCTTGTGGTGTACACTGCTGGTGTTGTGTAGCATTACTGTTAGTGTCTTATCCCGTGTGATACCCATGGAGGTGGCTATGTAATCTGAGCCCTGCATCAAAAGGCACTATGTGTGTATCAAGAGGCATCGCCAATATACAATGGCCCATGGGTGACACATGCAAGCTGCCCCTCGCAAATCATTGTGGCTTCCCTAGCATGTAAGCACACGCTGACAGCCATTGGATACCCTATGAATGACATTGGAGATTGAGCAAAATGTAGACATAGAACACCCTTCCTACATATTGTGGTAGCATACCTGGTGAGGGTATGATGGCAACCAAGGTCAGGCTCATACCAGCCCGTGCCACATGCTGAGAGAGCCCTTCTATGTTCCCTATCATGTAGTCCAGGGAGGTACGTCTCAAGTCATCCATAGTGGCATGGACAATGACTGAGTCATATGTGCCCATGCCTCTGACTGACCTGTACACATGTGTTATGTGGTGGACCATAGTGCCCCACGGGCATATCACTGTGACCTTCACCATGTACAGCCTGTTGAGCAGGACCCCACTGCACCGGCCAAGAGAGGTACCTGACACATCTGTAGCAGGTGTGTTGTGTAGCCCTACAGGCTGTGAGTGTTTGGCACACAGGATGTGTGTGCCATGTGTGGCATGTGCTCTGTTCCGACTTAACGTATGCCTGTGTGCCAGCTGCGGAGGTGTGTGATGCTCAGGCAGGATGCTATTCTGAGGCTCCAAGTATGCCCCAGTGTGTTCATGTGTTTGGATTGCTGTCAATGCAGGTCTATGTCAGACTGGTATTGTAGTCACTGTAGTATGTCATGCCACCTGACAGGGTATGCCAGTACTGGGTTCAGAGTGCTCAGTCCCTTGATTGGCTATATGATTGCATCTCGCACATGTGTTGTACATTCCTAGCCAGGGGAGAGGGTTGACTGCATACATGTGGCAGCTGTGACATTGCCACATGACTCACATATTCCACAACTGGACCATAGAGGTGATTCACAAGTTACCTTTGCACATGCTACCATAGTAGAGTGATTGCCATGGTGATTACCAACACATAGGGCCAATGGGGAACAACATACTGAAGGTGAGTATGTGTGGGTGTACTGCTTCTGATTTCATAGCGCTGGCATTTATGACTGCACATGTGGGCAAATGCCAGGTAAGTCATATGCAATGTGTCACAGGCAACGTACATGCGAACAGGACAGACAGTGACGTTCTGTCAAGTGAGACATTGACATACATATAGTAAGCTATGCAGATGTCACTAGGAATCCACAGAAGCTCTGTAAATCTACATTGCAGGTGGAATCAGTGTTCCAGGGAACCTCAAGCAAACATGCATGCAAACAAAGCTACAGTAAGCAGGGCTGGAAGTAGTCCATTGTACAACAAAGAAGGGGTACCACTTCCAGTAGGTAACAGTGCAAATATGCAGGCACTATAAACATGTACCCAGGAATGCACAGCTCAGATATCCATGGTAAAACTGAAATTATTTAAAATTTAATTTAATTTAAATTAAATTGGTACTGCACACATATCAACATGAGCAAACATCCACATTGCATAGTCGTTGAGGGCAACATGCCACCATAAGTGTACATGTCCATCATTGATTATCACTACTTGCATTACCTTCTCCCCTGTGCTACCTATGTATGTGGCTATCTGTTGACATCCTTACCACCAGTATGCAAAAATGTGCAGCTGTTACACTATGGTACTTACTATGGGTGTAGATAACAATTCAGGACAGTCATACAGTTACTGCATCAGGCATGCTGGGATATACACACAATCATATCAGCACACTGTACTGTTACCAACATGATACTATTAATACACTTCTATGTAGTCACCATGTGCATCAGCAACATGTTAACCTGTTCCTGCACTGATGTTAGAGATTGCAGGAGGTGGCACAGTTTCATCATATGCACAGGGTGTGAACTAGGTATGCCTGAGTCTGCCACTGATACCACCAATTGACATGTATGTGTATGTGTGTTGGTGAGGGACAGCAGTACAGGGTGGGGCACTGTTGATGCAGTGTGTGCATGTATGTGGTAGCCCTAGGTGTTAACATTTTGCATGTGTGTATGCATGCACTCACTTCCACCTCATGGCTGCCATATACTGGTGTTTGTGGACAGTCACAGACTGCACCTTCCAGGTCATACAGATCAGTGTCTGTGGCCACGGACATGGTACCTTTGCCTGGCAGGGGTGCTACGGACCGTATCCAGTACTAAGCCAGACTGGGTACTGTCATCAGAAGCGGGTGTTCATTGACTGGACACAGGTCCCTGTTGGGACTGTCCAGAGCCACATGCACGTGGTCTCCTGGGGCAGTCTGATGACAGCACAGACCCAGCATTGCTGGGGCTGCTGCTGGCACTATGGGGGCATCTGCGGGCCTGTTGTCATCCGTGCCAACTGCCAGCTGCTGCTGTTGCTGGCATACGGCCACATTGATGCTGCAACCGTCCACCATTGCCCTGGCTCATGGAAATGTAGTTGTGGAACTGCTGTAATATGTCCCCACAACATCTGTCTATGACATCTGTGAAATTACGGATAGCATCCGCAATGTCACGCATACTGTCAGTCATGGATGTGCGACATGCTCTCAGCTCCCTCAGACCCTGTCTGGTGTACCTTTCCATACGTGACTGTGCCTGCATGACAGCCCGAAACATAGCTGAGGTTGACAGACCTCTTTAGGCATGTCTGCCAGAGGCAGTATGCCCACAGATGCTCCCACGAGAACCCATGGGCAACTGTCTGTGTGGTACCATCGCAGGACCCTGCCCATGGCTGCTGTGTGGGGAAGCATGTGCCACAGATACCACATTACCCTGGTCAATGCCCACTGTATCCTGTCCATCACCTAGGAACATTGGTGACATAGGATGTACTGGCAGGATGACTGTGCGCAATGATGGGGTTGACAGCTGTGTACTGTCAATTGGCTGACCAATGACGAACCCTGACACACCTTCCTGTGCCATTACATAGATATCATCATTATCAGTACCTGTGGCACCAGATTCAGGTTCCCTGCTGCAGGACACCAGAGCAGCACCAGAACCTGTGGGAGGAAGACAGGAAAAACAGTTTACAATGTCTACACAATGTTACCAGTGATGCACACATGCACACATGCACACATGTACACATGCACACGTGGACACATGCACACATGCACACTTGCACACATGCACACGTGCACACGTGCACACATGCACACATGCACATGCACACATGCACATGTGGACACACGCACACATGCACACCCCGCAGTATACACACAGAGCACTACTGAGTTACACTATTATTACTAGCACTATCAAGACTATTATAGGTATTGTTAATACACACTCACCAGCATGGATGGGCTGCCTTGCTGTAACACCGGAGGGACCTGCAGAAATGAGGGGATTAATGTCAGTGGGCACAACTGTGCCATTGATACTGCGTATGATACAGTTCAGTAGTACAACAGTTGCCTTTCACATCTCAGCTGCTGATATTGGCAATATCACACCTGCACAATTATATACTATGTTGACAGCTACATACTAAGGACACACCTTACACATGCATAAACTAACAGTGTACAGAACAGTCAAGTGTACATATGGCATATTACCTGCACGCTCCATGTCGTGTTGCTTTGTGGCTCCAGCCTCCATCATAATGCAGGTGTGTTGCTGTTGATGTTCCTGGGCTGGAGCCACAACACTTAGGAGTAGCCCCTCCAGTCTGGTGAGGGGGGATGTGTGGCCACCCCACCTCCTGTGGTGACCTGTTGCCTGTGGATATCCAACGCACGCTGATGGACATTTCTGATTAAATCACTGCAGTGATGTCGTACCTGCTCATATGTCCTATTATGCGTGCCAATGTCATTTACCCTACGGACAAGGTCTTGCCACAGTGCAGCCCTCTCCTGCTGATTCTGGCTGGTGCGGGAAAACAGTATGTCATAATCCCGCAACAGGCTCTGTTGTATCTCTTCATCTTCTGCAGCAGAGTAGGCAGGATTTCGCTGATGCGCCATGTCCCTGAAAGAGAACACAAACAGGATATCAGCAAACTATGACAGCAAAATATGGCACACATACTATACATAATACTCAACTGTAGTGATATACTACTACTCCCATATGTAGCACGTGCGTGTCTCTTGGTGGATACACATGTACATGGCCAGATATCAGTGCTCAGCCGACACCTGTGCAACAATACCTGCCACATTCATACAACATAGTACCAAGCCCCATCAGTCAGCACACTGAGACAGGTCCAACATTACCTCTGGGGGTTCATAACAAGGTACTGTATGTGGAACGTCATCCACTAGTGTGATCTGGACACAAACTAATCGGCCTGGATATACATATCCCACCACCACCACCAGCACAGTAGACTACTTTGAAATATATGTGAATAGACAGATTTTCACTTGTTAGGACTGAGATGGTATCCATGCAGCCCACTGGGCCAGTGGAAGCCACAACCCACAATGCTGACCCCTTTGCAAATGCTTCCCACGGACATCCCCAAGAATGCATGGAACATGCACACACAATTCTAACCCAGACCCTATGCACAAAGGTTAAGCATCCTGTCTGGTGGAACCCAGCCAAAGACAAATTGTATAATGATAGAAGGAGGCTACTGCAAGACAGAGCAGAATCACATAAAGGGAAGGCATCTGTGGTCAGCACTAGTAAAAAGCTAAGTTCTCTTATAACAACATCCAAGGCCAACTCTGAGAGAAATATGGCCAAGGACACTAAAGATAACCACAAGGCCTTCTTCAGTTTTGTTAGAAACATGGACCAAAAGCCTCAGATATGCTCAGAGTTAGTACACAACTACATAAAATTCACTGAACCCACAGATATTGGCAACATTCTGGCAGACAGGTTCAGTGCAAATATCCCCCCTCCCTCTCCCCCAAAAGAAGAAATACTTATCACAGCTGAATGTAACCTCCCTGTCATCTCAGATGTCCAGGTGAGGGCCGCCCTCAGCAAAGCAGAACACACAGCATCAAAGGGACCTGATGGTATCCCTGGATGTGTGCTATGTGAACTCCAAGAGGAGCTACAACTACATATAAAAATTATATTTAACCTTAGCCTTACTGCGGGATATGTACCTGAACACTGGCGTACAGCAACAGTGGTCCCACTCCACAAAGGAGGCACCTCTACAGACCCTGGGAACTACTGCCCCATAAGCTTAACCAGCCTGGTCTGCAAAGCTATGGAAAGATTCATTATGGAACTCATATACAGTGACATTGGGGACCTACAGACACTTGATCCCACCCAGTTTGGCTTTGTGAAGGGCTGATCCTGCCTTTTGAACCTGGCTGACTTTTTCAAAACAGTCACTACAGCCATTGATGAGGGCAAAGCAGTCCATACAGCCTACCTGGACTTGCCTAAGGCCTTCAACACAATACTCTACTCAGGCATCATAGACAAGCTCATCAGCTTAAATGTTAATACATATGTCACATGATGGGTTGCAAACTGGTTAAACAACAGAATCCATAAAGTCAAAATTGCAGGAGCCATGTCAGACTCAAAGCCAGTCACAAGTGGTATCCCACAGGGCTCTGTCCTAGGACCCCTCTTGTTTGGCATTTACTTCTCAGATGTGAAAGCAAACATGGGCGGGTTGTGGATGACAAAGTTCCCAGATGACTGCAAACTAGGCGCCATAGTCGATACACCAGCTGACACACACATCCTACAGACAGGCCTCACTGAAACGGACAACTGGTGCCAGAATCATGGCCTAACACTGAATGGCATGAAATGTATAGTCATCCCCTTTGAGTAAAACAATGTACACACAACTTATCACATAGACATACATATAGATACAGACCAATAACACATATGGAGGGTTCACAGTATGTAGACTATTAAATTGTTACTTTACATTACCTGTGTTTGTCACAGCTGATTGCGTTACCGTTTGTATAGGTTCCTGCTGCTGCTAGCCCAGCTTGATACTGTCACTGATGACAGCTTCATCTTAGTTTTTCTTAAGTGCAGTTTTTGTTTGTGTTTTTAATTTCTTTTTTTCTTTCTTTCTCTCTCTCTCTCTCTCTCTCTGCCTCCAGATTGTGCAATGAAAGTATTGCATGCATGGACTGGGAGTACAGGATGCTTTTGTAGGTATCTGCATATGTCCATGTGATGGCCTCTGCACCAATTGTTAGCCAGCATTTGCTGATTGCATGCAGCCAGTTGTGTACTGATTGCAGTTCTCACAGTGATTTCAGGACAGTGCTATAAAAAGGTATGTGAGATAGGCATTGCCCTTTCAGATTGTAAGGGCAGAGACCATGCTGGTATGCTGTGGACACTGTTCTGTGAGTGTAAAGGTTAGTATCTCTCTCATAATTCAGGCTGTGTTGTAGATTAACATTTCTCCATTCATCTCTCCTGTTTCCTGTACTAAGTGTGTATGTAAACTGGCACCTACAACTGCTACTACTACTGTTAATATGGGTGTGTGTGCTTTCCTGTGGGACTTGTGGTGTGTGGCTTGCAAGGTGCTACACTGACATTATTACCTACTAGCTACCAACTAGCATGGCTGTTTCTGTTCACACACTACTATTATAGAAATCCACTAGATTTGACAGTAAATATACATGGCATGCTTTGTGTACTACACATCCTATATTCCCTTTACATTCATTCCTACTATTACATGATATATTTATTGTAGCACAATGTTCTTATATAACAGTCATGGCTTAGTGGTAAGTCATGCAGACTACTGTTTCCAAGGTCCTGACAGTGGGATTTTATTTTGCTTTTGAACAGACTATAGGACTTGTCATTCAGAGTGACTAAGGCACTTTTAAGCAGTTGTAACCGGGTTAGCGCTGGTTTGTGCGGAGCTCCTGCATGCTCACTGGCGTTCAGCTCCGCGCACACCCGCTTACAACCGCTTAAAAGTGCTTACTCGTGCGCACACCCACACTATTTTCTTTGAAAAAAATGAAAATGGGGAGACAGGAAAGTGGTGAAAAAGGGGTCACAAAGAGGGTAAGACAGTAGGGAAACAAGCTTGGGTTTTGCAGGAGGGATGTAGGTAAGGCC
This sequence comes from Protopterus annectens, assembly GCF_019279795.1. Taxonomy (NCBI): domain Eukaryota; kingdom Metazoa; phylum Chordata; order Ceratodontiformes; family Protopteridae; genus Protopterus; species Protopterus annectens. The sequence continues at coordinate 1,858,082,900 of NC_056725.1, forward strand.
CATAGCTGCCCATTTCTTCATCAGCAACAGCTGTGCATATGTTTGTAATTTGGTGTGACATTTGAAACCTTCCACCCCTGAGAGAGGTGTAAGGACAACAATAATACATGTTGTACAGCCAATTGTAATTGACAGTTTCCATGTCCAGCAGACATGTGTGCGAAATGGGCAGCTATGTATGGGGCGTAATTTTTGTGGGTACAGAGTGCCCTTTTTTTTTTTTCAGGTGAGAGTGGTATGTCAGGTAAAGGAAGTCGGTATAGCTGGGGAGGTAGGTTGGGTAGGTCAACAGACAAGACAAACAAGACACATACAGGGGCGGTGTATGACACGTGTGGGGGTTACACAATTGAAGGGGAAGGATGTTTGGATATCCAGAGCCCATGAGCCCACAGATGGCAACAGTGGAACTGATATCCCCGCCCATGGGCAGTTGTCACTGTACCTTCACTGCCCAGGACGGGGCTGTGCTGGGGGCTGTGTAGGCCAGGCCACAGGCATGCTTGTTAGTTGTGCCACCTGTGCCTCAAGCTGGCGTAGGGGCCCAAGAACAGCTTCCTGGATCTCCCTACACACCACAGTCCTGACGCTATGGAGGGTGAGTGGTGGTTCTCCTCCGGCCACACTTGCAGAGAGGAGACGAGCCCCATCCCCTGCAGTGAGTCCACCCACAGGTGGCACAGGGCCACCGGAGGAGGGTCCGGACTGGGCACTACTGCCAGGTGCACTCGCCAGCTGAGGTGGGAGAGGTGGGTCCGCTGGAACCCACCTTCCCTGTCGTCCTATGTTTTGCATTATGTCATGACAGTTTGGGTTAGTAACATACAATACCATTCGCAATTAGTTGTAACAGCATGCATTAGTATTCCCATTAACCAAACACCCAGATATTCACACCATTGAACAGCGAGCATAACACATGCATAATTTGAACAGCAATACACAGTCCAACAACATGCAGGGTTGATTGATGGCAACAGGCTATCAGGTTTGGATGTATGAACAGGGCAGATGCATCAACGTACATGCAAATATGTATGACCCAACAGGACAGATGTCCAGGGGTGTTAATTGTGATTGCACATACCAATTTCATGTGGAATGGATTATATGTGGTTATAGGGTAGGGTGAAGAAAATATGATTAACACCTTCAAATACCAATACATATGCTGTACATTTCAAATAGCTGCAGATATATACACACTACAGTTCTACCTACAGTTTCCTATGTGATAACTACTTCAAGTTGGTGATAGGAATGTTACTGCTACATCAATATACATTTTCATTTTTATTCATACATGTTCATATCTGGCTCTATTCAGCTACATCATCCTGCTACATTTGCTTTATATAGCTATTGACAACTGTGGATGTTTGGTATTTCAGACAATCATACTATCTGCATATTGCAGACTGAGAGCAACATATCCAGATTTTGGGATACACATTCCAGCTGTAGGAACATTTTGAACACATTTCGAAGTTTGGTTCTGCTTGTCACATTCATTTCATTCTGTACTGACTGCAGTATACTTTATTCAGGAGTTATTACTACTTTATTGGTGGATTTATAACTCTTTCTCACACTCTCTCACTTGTTTTATTTTTACAATTCAGGATGGTACTTACTTCTAAGCTTTATTGACATGTTTTACCTGTACTTATTACAATCCTTTCCAACAGTCTCACTTCTGTCATGTTTCAGTATTTCAACAGGGATATATTTCACACGTGTTTTGCTAATCTTCTGCAGCTGTATTTTTCAGCCTGCTGCAGGTTGTGTACTATTATATTACAGGTGGGGCATCTTTATTTCAGACTTTATTTCAGACCTTTTCATTTTTCTGTTTGGATTACAGACTGCAACACACTTTTGTAATCAAGCAATACTTGCAAACACTCTTACACTGTTACTTGCACATTTTATTACTTAGTGACTACACTGCACTCTTTTGCTAACTGTCATACTTTTATATTTATTTACAGTTACAGGGAGATGATTACTCACCTGCCTGGTGGCGCAACCGCACCAGCCTATCGCCATAGGCTCTGTGGTTCGCAGAACGGACACCTGCAGCTGTAATATAAATAAAGTAATATTGGAATACACATCTCCATAATATCAGCTAGGTTAATTTCTTACATACATAATTAGATGTAACTTACTCAGTAGTGGGGCGTTGGGCATTTGCCGGGCCTCCTGGATCCAAAGGTTCAGTTGGTCCTGCTTACATCTCTTCAGGTCCGCATGGTGGTGACGGACCTGCTCACCAGTCCTTGGAATCCCTGTGGCACTGGTGAGATCATGAGCCAACTGGTCCCACGCCTCAGCCCTATATGCTCCCCACAGGACCTGGCCCTGCATGAGTTGGGCCTCATGATTGTGGACAATGAGCCAAACCATATATCTGGACTCCTCAATGCCCCACCTCTGTGCTCGGAAGCAACTACCCTCACCTACTCCTGACATTCTGGCTGCAATTTAGTTCTACAATCGGTTATGCTGTGTATTCCCGCCTATGGGGCTTATATATGCTGTTTTTCCCGCACTTATCTGTGATTGGCCATTTTGGAATTGTATCAGTTTCACAAAACCTGCTTTGTCATGCTCCTCTTTCTATTCATTCCTATATATTTGCTATTACTGCATTTCTAAGTACAGCTGTCATGGCTTAGTGGTTCAGTACCTTTACTATGGTGCATGGTATCCTGGGTTTGAACCTGGCCACTGCTTTTTATATTTTATGACTGTCTAGACAGGCTAGGAGGTGTGTCTGTGTAAAGGCAGTTTTGTTACAGCTTGCTCAACGTTGCCCGTCGGTTAGCTTTTTGGCGTGGTGCGCAGCTCTGCGCAAACGGGTTACGCTGGTTTACACCTCATTTGGCTGTCAGCATGCATATTACGCTCAGCTCAGCTAGGGGCACACAGTTTTAGCGTGTTAAACCACGGCTCACCGACGAGCACTCATTTTGCACCTGTTGAACCACTGCTCACCTATGGGCACTCATTTTGCACCTGTTAAACCACTGCTCACCTACAGGCAGATGCACTCACCTTGTTAAACTGTAGCTCAGCTATAGGCACATCTGGCATTTGTTATTATTTTGTTATCTCACATTTCTTCAAAATAAATGGCCTATTTCATTACATTTTACATAAAATATAATTTTATATGTGTACATATATGTCAGGGACTTGTTTCATGCTTATTTCACTAAAAATAAAAATTGATGTTATAGGGGCTCGAACCATGACTGCCTGCTCTTCAGCCAACGTCTCTACCACTACACTATTGCTTTTTGGCTTACTTTGCATAGTTAGTTCTTATATGCTTTTCCACTTACTGCTAACTGTGGCTGAGCTACGGGCACGCCCACGCAAATGAGCGCACTCACGGGCAAACATCTTTACAATTTAAAAAAAATATAACATGTTCATTTATATAATTTTATGTTCATAGTCTGTGGGGGCATGTGTTGTGTTGTGTTTATTCACATTTCCATGTACTCTGTCATGGGAGTTTACTTTAGGCACATTTACTCTTCTGGGGGCATGTCCGCTTGCAGGGCTCAGCCTATGGACACGCCCCCTACTGTCTTCCACGTACCGTGTAAGCCTTAGGTGTGATTCAGCATGCCCTCATGCATATACATGACATGCTGACGTCACACCGTTTAACTGCAGCCTCCGTGTAAGCCTTGTAACTCTTACACGGAGGCTTTGTGAATCCTGCCCATAGAGTAGTACATGCTAACAGTAATAATATACACAACTGATACAAGGAATAAGTCTGAAATACAACATTGGTAGGTAGAATAGATAAAACATTAGTAAGTAGTTCAGATAATGTGTGAGAAGGTTGTGCTATACAATAAGAATAAGACTCTAGTTACATGAAGAGGTATATATCTAATTATTATGTCATAAATAGCAAGAATAACAAGAAATTTAAGGAAAGAAAATTGTACATTTTGCTGTGGCTTTATCGTTACTTTGAAAAGACCTGAAATTTGTTCCGGCCAATGTTGAATTTTTGACTGATGCATTAACTGATTTAAAATTGTTCACACATAATTTGGATTTAAAACTGACTTTTAAAGATTCTATAGTAACATTGAACTATAATTGTAAACAGAGAAATACTTGCATCTCCTTCAGCCATACTGTAGTTAGTGCCTTGCATGATATTTGCAAACTACAGTTACACCGATACTACAACAGTAAATTTAAAACATTTTATATCATGTGAGGAACATGAGGCTCTTTCTAAATTGGAATCAAACCATGATATTATAATAAAAGAGGCTGACGAGGGTGGGGCGAATGCTGTAATGAATAAATAGGATTACTTGGATTCAATGTATTTGATATTATCTGATTGAAGTGCTTTTGGAGGAATTACTGATATGTGTGTTAATAAACTTAGTGACATAAATCTATCAATTTTTGATCTACAAATGATGGATGATATTACTATTGATATTTTTTTAATTATTTTATAGTTCCCTATCCTGTTGTACCTATATTGTATGGACTTTCCAAGGTGCACAAGTCAATGGAAAACCCCCAATGAAATCTGTAGTCTCTGGGAGGGGTTGGTCCACTAAACCAATATCTATGTTTTTGCAAAATGTATCAAGTCCTTATCTTGAGAATTTAACAAGCTATATTAAAGATACTGCTGATTATTTGAAACAATTGCATTTATGGTATAGATTTAAGACATGTGCATCCTTTCAGATGGTTGTTCTTGATATAAAATCATTATTTACAGTAATTCCGGATGAATATGGTGTGTCATCCATTAGGGAGAATTTACATGAATTTGGACAACTAACAGATAGATAGATTGAAACAACTTGTGAGCTACTTGAAATTGTTCTGAAAAACAACATTTTTATTTTTGATAATAGATATTACCATCAAGTTTCAAGGGTAGTGATGGGTACTCCCATTGCTATTACATATGCTACCCTTATTTTAAATAGATGGGAAAATTACATTATTTATAATGGTCCCACATGTTTTTAAAGTAAGACCCATTTTAAATGCTTTGTGGATGATGTTTTCCTTATTTGGGGAGATGGAAATAATGAACTTATTTCATTTACTGAGTTTTTAAAGAGCAGTACTAATTTTTTGAAATTTTCGGCAACCATTTCTACGAGTAAAATTGAATTTTTAGTTATTGCCATACATAATGATGGTATTAGTTTGCATGCATCTATATACAAAAAGGCAGTTCTCAAAAATAAATATTTACATAGAAAGAGTATGCATGCACCCACTGTTTTTAAAGGGACAGTGAAGGGACAAATGATGCACACACGCAGATTGAATACTGATTCCAATACATATGTACAACAAATGGATGATCTGGTGCATGAGATTATAGGCAGTGATTATGATATTGACTTATTATCTAATATCAGTCAAGAAGTTACTTCATTAAGAGATTCTGTAGCTAAACCATATTTTAGTAACTTGATAGAAGAGAATGTCAGGCATAATGCTTAGGATGAAAATATTATGCGCTATATAACTACGTATGATAGATGCAGTAATGACATCAGGAAGATTATATGTGACAACTGGGGCATTTTAAGAACAATGTCCAAATTACAATGTCTAGCTGGTGATAAACCGAAGTTTATATACTGTAGCTGTTCTAATCTTAAACAGCAGTTGTGTTACAAAGATATGCATGTTAATTATATGGGTAGGCAATTCAATAAGAAGCGTACCTTCCCATGCCATAACTGTTGTTGTTGTGGTCTTATTAATAAGATCCTAGTTTTATACATCCAATAACTGGTAGAACATAGACTTTTAAATGTTTTACAACTTGCTGTTTACCTAACGTTGTTTATCTTGCGACATGCAAGTTATGCCCTAGTTTTTATGTTGATAAATCAACAAGGAAATTAAAAAAGAGAATTACAGAGCATAACTCTGACATCTGAAGGAATGTTTTAAGTAATGCATTAGCGAAACACATTAATGAGACTGGGTCAACACACTATTTTACTTTCAGGGTCATAGATACAATTACTAAAAATTTTAGGAGGGGCGATTTGAATAATAAATTGGAAATGAAGGAATATAAATGGATATTACAATTTCAAGCTGATTCCCTACCTGATATAAACCATACTATTTTACTTAAACTAGTTCTTAAACATAAACAATGGTGTTTAAAATGATACTGCTTTATTATTCTTTTGTCATGTGTACTGTTCTTTTAAATGGAACATCATTTAATTAATTAATTGACTTTGAGGTATTTTATTGTGTGTGATTAAGATGTGATATATAAATGTGCTTGTATTTTAAATGTTTTTAACACTGATGAAGAGTTTGTGAACTGAAAGCTTTGTTGTTACTAATACATTTTATAGGCACATTGCAGAATTCATTTTGTTTTGTTTTTAATTCTCTAATGTTAAAATACACTCTGATGTTTTATTTGTTAAAAAGATAATAAAATACTAACATTTAAAACACTATCTATAGAGATAATCTCATTTTGACCCGGGTACTTAGCGGCACCCAGTGTCATTTGTTATTTGTCATTTCAGTTCTAAAACCTTTAAGTTAATTTTCCACGGACCACCTCTCACACTGAAATTGATACATCCCAAAACCCAAAATTTAAAAAAAAACAGAATCAAGGTAATAAAAGAAGTACATTAGGCAAGCATGCCCAGGAATTTCTAATACACTATTTTAAATTTAAATGTTTTGAAATTAAAACAGTTAAATTTTTTCTATCTTATTATCTTTTTAACAAATAAAACATCAGAGTGTATTTTAACATTAGAGAGTCACTTTATATTTATGTTCTGCAAATGTGTTCTTAATATTTGTATTTATATTTGTACGGTAGCATTAAGATGCGCTGTATGTTTGAATATGAGTGATGGCATTAATGAGATTAGGTATTTAAATGAATTAATTTTTTGTAATGTGTTCTGAAGAAGTCCATGAGAATGTTGGACGAAAGCACTAAACCTTTTCAATAAACTTGTCTGTTCATGGAACTGGGTTGTCTGAACATAACAAAGATGCTAAATGGATAGAAGAAGTAAAAGAAAAAATAAGAAGTTCAAAGGTATAGGATATGTAATTGGATGAAGTAACAACCAGAGAGATTGAAACAAAATTAAGAAAAGCTCCTAACTGGAAAACTCCAGGCCCAAATGCATTACCTAATGGCTAAAAGTATTGACATCTTTACATGAAGATTTAGCCATGAGCAAGAACTATTTATATGCACATCCCAAACAGAAGCCAACCTGGTTAACAACAGGAAAAACAATACTCTTCCTTAAGAGTAAACCTGCAAGCTATCCTATAAACTACAGACCAATAACTTGCATTCCAACAATGTATAAACTATACACTGGAATTGATGCCAGCAGAGTTTATAGTCATTTAGAGGAAAACTAAATCATGGTAGAGTAGGAAAAGAAAGTCATATGGAACAAAGGCTAATTTGTTGTTGAATAAAATCATAATGGAGAGCTGTAAAAAGGGGAAGAATCCAGGTTTGTGATGGCTAGACTACAAAAAAGCATTTGACAGTATCCCACATTCATTGATAAAATAGTGCTCACAAATGTATAAGATAACCCTGCACTGATAGAATGCATTACAGCAACCATGAAATAGTGGCAAATCACCCTGCAGTTAAACCATGATAAAGGCCACATTATTCCAGGGATAAAAATTCAAAGGGGGATATTCCAGGGTGACTATTTGTTGCCACTGTTCTTTTATCTTGTCAATAACCCATTAAGCTGTGTACTTAACAGATTAGGTCATGACTACAATTTGGCTCCCAGAAAACAACAAAGTGTAAATACTTATCTTCTTTTTGTGGATGATTTAAAACTGTATAGTTCAGCAGATGGAGAACTGAAAGTAGAACTACAAGCAGTCAAAACTTTCTGAGATGATATAAGAATGTTATTTGGCCTTGATAAATGTGCAAAAGCAGCCTTTAAAGCATGGAAACTGCAGCACCAAGAAAATATCAGTCTGGGGCAGGAATGTGATAGAAAATAACTTGAACAAGAGGAAGTATATACATATTTGGGAAATGATGAAAGATCAACAATAAAACATGAACAAATGCGAATAAAACTTGGTAAGGAATATTTTAGAAGACTGAAATTAATACTAAAAACAGCTCTGACATCTACGAGCAAAGTCCAGGGTATAAACCTATTTGCTCTTCCTGTCCTAACTTACAGTTTTGGAGTGATTGACTGGCCCCAAAAGATATTGGATCAGTTGGACAAGAAACCAAGAAAAAATCTTCATGCTTATCAAATGATTTATAAAAATCATTGTTTAAAAAAATTATATTTTCTAAACCCACAGGATCCCACAGGATCTCAACTTACTATTAAAACAATGTAACTGGGAACCACTAAAAACCCTAGGATTAGACCAGGCAGTCAACTACTTTAATGATACTTTTACTAGTGTCCTCAACATAGCTGCTCCCATTAGAAAAAAATAGAACTAAAGCAAACCATGCCCCATGACTAAGCAGGAATACAAGAGCCTTGTTAAAGTCCAGAGATAAGGCCTGGAAAACCTGGAAAAAGGACAATACCAGCCTAGCCAAACAAAATTACCAACAACTTAGGAACGAGGCAAAAAAGCAAACAAAACTACTTCCTAGGTATCCAAAGCAAACACTCTAAAGATCCCCAAAGCTTTGGCAAGCTAGCAACTCCCTTCTAAAACCTGGAAAAACTACCACTCCAGTGCCCACCCCAACAAATGATAATACTGACATTGCCTCACAATTTAATCATCACTTCACAGAATCCATTCAGACATCATCTGGCCAACTCTCCAAAAACAATTACACATCTATCACAATCTGTAGCCCAACCAATACACCTTCCCTTATGCTCTCTCCAGTTCCCACCTCTACTATTAAAAAGCTCCTCTCAAAACTAAAACCCACCACTCTTGCAGCTGATGGCCTACCTGCTAATTTCCTAAAAGAAGCCACTGAATCCTTATCTTACCCTGTCTCAATCCTTATCAACCATTCTATACGTGAATCCTACATCCCTCAGCTATGGAAAGTGTCATATATAATTCCTCTTCATAGAGGTGGTAACTCCTATGATTTCTCTAACTATCACCCCATTGCCATTTTATCTCCCTTATCTAAGCTACTTGAGAGATGTATTCACTCTCAAGTTATGAATTTTCTGAATACACATAATCTTCTCTCCACCACACAAAATGGGTTCCGCCCACACCACAGTCCAACTACCGCCCTTCTCTCTTTTACCAATCTGGTTAACCTTCACAGAAATAAGAACAATTTTGTATCTGCAATATTCTTAGATCTCTCCAAAGCATTTGACATGGTCTCACATCCTATCCTACTAGACACTGTCAATCCCTATCCTTTGCTCCTCCCACTATTGCCTAGTTCAAAAACTATCTATCTGACAGGCAACAATCTGTTTAATGGCGAGGTGTTCTATCACCACTTCTTCCAACTATCATAGGCATACCACAAGGCTCAATACAGGGCCCACTTCTCTTCTCACCAATAATCTACACACCTCCTCCCAACATGCCTCATTTATAAAGTATGCAGATGATTTGACTCTAATCTGCTTAACCCCAACACTATCCACCCTACAGCAATTCACCCAGGAATCTTTTAGCTCCATTGAAAAATGGATCACTGATATTCAGCTCATCCTAAACCCCAGTAAGAATAAATTACTCCTTTTCACCCACAACAAATCCAAAACATCTCCTCCCTCCTTCTCTATCACTTCTAAAAATGGCACTGTGATGTCTCCCTCTGCCCACACTAAACTCCTTGGTGTAGAAATAGACAAAAATCTTCACTTTGATGGTCACATTTCACAAACAATCAAAAAGGTACATTAAAAAATGGGAACTCTATATAGACATAAAAACTTCCTAACTGATCAAGCAAGGATCACTCTAGCCCAAACTCACCTATTGTCCACACTTATATATGCAGCACCAGTCTTGACTCAGGTCAGAAAACATGACCTAGACAAACTGGAGTCTTGTTACAATAAAGTTGCAAAGTTTTTAAAAAACTCCAGTTTCAGATTTCATCATTGTCTGGTTCTAAAGGAGCTGCAATGGTTAGAACTCCCGCAATTACTTAGTTACCACCCAGCAAATCATCACCTACAACACTCTAAAATATCCTAACAAAACTCCAGCATTAAAAGAATTTCTAACCTACTATGTACCAAATCGACCTCTCCGCTCTACCGACAAATCCCTCCTCTGTGTCTGTAGGGCAAACAACACTACAGGGAAAGGGCTATTCTCTCATATCATAGCTAATAAATGACATAACCTCCCCCAATCTGTGACTTCTTCTCCCATTATCTTACAATTCACAAATTCCCTTAAGCCACATCTTATGAACTCCTGGCTATGCCCAGGTATCACATAGATTCTTTCTACCACTTTATACCTCCAAAACATTTCTTCCCACCATTATTCTACTGTAAATATATTACACTTGATTGTGTTTTTTTTAGCATCATTTTTTTATTTTAAAATATGTTTGCTTACAGCATACCCATTGCTGAAATGCATTTCTATGTTATATTGTTTCTGCCCTAAATAAGATTGTCTGCATTTGATTTTATTTCTATATAATAATTTGTTTTTTAAACTACATATGTCAAAACTATTACTGTAAACTAATGTGGAGCTTTTCTCCCCAGGCCTCCACTGTAAATTGACTTTGTCCAGTCAGACCTTCCCAGTTAGCAAATGTAAAATAAAATAAAAATAAAATAAATAAATATATTCCCCATTCTGAAGAAGGTATGGGCATCCTCAAAACTGATTATATGTATAGATCTGCAGTCATAGGAATGCATACATATCCAATGACCTCACACGATCCAAAGATAGTGAAAGTTTTTAAAACATGAGGAGAATAAGTCTAAGATGACTTCCCTGCTTAGTTTAGCAGAAGCATATTGGCGTCAAGTGGGAATGGAAATCAAACCAGAAGTACAGTAGATAAAAAAAAGGCAGCAGTTGAATGTGCCAAAAAACAAAAGAAAGAAAGAATATAAGATGAAGGATCAGATAAGAAGGCAAGAAATGTGGAAAATGTATAAATATAGTTGCAAGTAGAAAAAACTCTTGGAACAACCTCATGTCGATCAGGACTCAATACAGGAATGGTTAAGGAGAGGTGAATTTAAACTGAAAGACGGAATGTTAATATTGACTGCCCAGGGTAGTGGACTACATGCACATTGGTTTACAAAGTCCATTGAACATGTGTGATAAACAGACAAATGCAGGTTTCATAAAATAGAATTGGAAAGAGTTACACATCTAGTTTCTGGTTGTGATACACTAATGGCAGAATGACTGCATATATTGAAAGGCGCAATAATGTGGCAAGACTGTTGCATGGGGGATTTTACAAAGATTATAATATTGAAGCAGCTGAAAAGCACTGGAAACATGAGCCACAAAGCAATATAGAAAATGCTGAAGTTTATATCACATGGGATCACCCATTACCAACAGTTCAAAAATAGATGTGAGAAAACCAGATATAGTGGTCCATGTAAAGAAGACAAAAGTAGCATTGATCATTGAAATTTCTACACCAAGTGACTACAGTGTCTTAAGTACCGAGAGACACAAAGTCATAAAAAACAGGATTTGCAGGCAGAAATGAGGGCAATGTGGAAGAAGGATATCCAGACAGTTCCAATAGTAGTAGGAGTAATAGGTCTTATAAAAGAGAATTTACAATTGTACTTAGATATGTTACCAATAAATGTAACTCCATATGAACTGCAGCAGGAGTCATTACTGGATACATTGCAGGTGCTGCAAAGAGCATTTCTGGCTAAAATAAAAGATTGAAGCAATACTAATTTCATGAACTTTAATCATACTTTGACTTAGAAAAGGGTTCTGTTCCCATCATGGTATTAAAAACCCAAAAGAGCTGGACAAATTAATCTGGGTGTACAATATCTTCATAAAGCTGGTGTCAGTCACTTCATTCTCAGCTGTCAGCCAGACTGGGTCTGTTACCATTTCCAGAGGTATGGTTGAAGTCCTCCAGCACCCATGCCTTTGGTTAAGGGTCACAGCTCTAGGACATACTGCTTATGTGACTAAGGGAATCCCCTACACTAATGCTTAGATCCATCTCTACAATATAGCCTACAAATAATTAAGCATTTCAACATGAATTTGCTGACTTTGTTATATTTTTACCATCCTTTTTTATTGTTCTTTAATGATTTTATTTATTTCTTTATTTATTTGCATGCCGACTGCACTTGTGTCCCTTTTCTTTTCTTGTTGGTATTCCTGATTTTATTTGCACTTCTCATTATTTACATATTTGATGTTTTATTCCCTTCTTTACTGCGCACTAATAAACTTGAGTTTCATCTGGAACTAGCACAGCAATTTGTTTATTAATGGCACTCACATGAGAATAATGTTTTGCCCCAAAAGTGTAAAAAATTGTACAAAACACTTACTTATCAGAAAGTCTTTGTCTGCTATGGTTTAATATAGCTCCAAATATGTGTCATAAGCCACTTGTAGATGTCAATATCATATGGTGATAATTGTTAAACAGCCCCTGTACATTTTGAAGCTGTTAAACAGACTGGCTAAAAGCTCTGAAAGGATGTGGTTGCTTTTGCTTTACTAGCTAAATGCTTAAAAGCATTTTGATGTTCCATAGAGGTGACCAGTGTTTGGTCAGATGCAAACCCTGCAGCTGACCACATAAATGTGAATGCTTTCAGAAGGTTTTTTACTATGTATCCTCCTGGATGTGTCCTTATCCAGCAGGATAACACTGTGGTGATGTGACTGGTCATTCTTGCACGAGCAAGTTGTTGACTGGTACAATAACCCAAGAACTGAAAAGCATACAGAATGCCCTTTGAATTATTCATGCAGCTACACAATATACCTCTTCCCTTTGGTGACTTCATTTACAGACTTGAACCCAATCTAAAACAAAGGATAAGTGGCCTTTTTTGCTTGGATTTTTCTTTTACTATAAAGTAGTTTTAAAATTCTTTCACTGATAATGTAAAGTCCATTACAGCCTCAGCAATTTATTTATTTATTTTACATTTGTTGACCGGGCTAGTCTAACTGGATACATGCCCATTTTCAGTAGAGGCCTGGGGAGATAAGCTCCTTGCAAAAAAATAACAAAATATATATATATATATATATATATATATATATATATATATATATATATATATATTTATTTATTACTTTTATATTCTACTTTTATATAATATATTTTATATAATAATATATTTTATATATTACTTTTATATCCAGAAATGCCTGCTTGCCTGTCAAAATTGTGCCCCATCATTGTTGTATGTTTCCTTGTTATCTCAAACATGCAATACATAATATGTTTGTGAAGAGTGAAGTAAAATAGATATGATAGGTAAGAAGAAATGACATCGGCAAGGTTGGATGAATAGTCGGGTTTGTAACATGTTAGTTTCAGTGAAACAAGTATGTGGTAATGCTCCTATATAACAAAAACATAAGGGAAAATGATAAAGTAGAAGTTTGGGAGAGGTATACTTGTAGCAGACAACCCTAAATGTGGGCAGTCAGCTTGAAGAGGTAATAATGAAAGCCACAGGTGATCCAAGTCTTGGTAATAATAATCATCATCGGTAGTACATACCTGCTACGTTTCCACTGTACATAAAGCTGGCAAGGCTGCAATCACAGGGAAGCATGCATTTCTAGGGATCCTTTATCTGTCAATAGTCTCCATGGCATTAGTGTGCAGACATAGGTCCTTTACAATAAGGATGCTGATAAATGATTCTAGGTAGAAGTACAACTTGATTAGGATAATTCAGACCTGAAGAACAGGTTGCATTTATACTGACTAAGACAACTCAGCAGGTATTTTACTCCATATTGTCTAAATAAAAAAGTATGCATTAAAATAAAGAGTATGAAAGTATTTACAAAAAGGAGATCAGAAAATATAACAAACATATTTTACATGAACAGTAACCAAGTAATACAATTTCTATAAATAACCAAAAAGGATATTCCTTAACTACAAATTGTAGGCAGTTTTAGAGGTTAAATGGACATGGTAAAAGATGAATCATTGTTTTGGGAACAGCTTATACAGTGTTTAAGGCTAATTCCTTAAGCCAATGAAAGAAGCAGCTTTTATGTCACCTTTAAGCTGTACATTTCCGTAAACTGCATAATTCAGTACAGTCTGTTACTAAACGGCATTATTTTACTTCAAAAGCTAAATCTCATAGGCTGACTTCTTTTTAAAGAACATTTTGTTTTTAATTTCCAAGGGATCATACAAGAAAATACACATAACAATACTTTTAATGTTGTCTTTTTCACAGATCATTTGTGATAAAAGCTGAAGACAATCAATTCATGTACTATTATCTTACATTTCCTGGAGAATTCTTAATGGATGTATTTATGCCAACAGTTTTCTCTCTCCACCTCTCTGTGTCTCTCTGTGTCTCTGTGTCTCTCTCTCACATATAGACACACACATACACACACACACACACACACACACACACACACACACACACACACACACACACACACACACACACACCATCATGTACTCATACACTACTTACAGGAATCACTGAGTACTGGAACACATCAGCTCTAATGAGCGGTAATAGGAGAATTAAAAGGTTAGATTCCAGGAACTGTAGATCTATGTTTCCAGATATTGAACTGTCAGTGGCTTTAATGCCTCTTATCTTCTTAATGGTACAAGAAGCGTTCCCTGCATTTATCACTTAGAGTATGATGGTGATTCCATGGTCTCTTTGGCTGAATTTTTGTTTTATTTTATTGATTCATTTATTCATTGAATATTAAAATGGAAAATGATCTGTGCAGCAATATTATGCCTGACCGCAGTTAGCTATCATAGTGTGGAATAGCCCTAATTTATTATACTCAGATTCATATGTATTTAGATCAAAGATGCAGAAGAAACACAATAAAGAAGCTGTATCCTTATGGCACTTCTATGAAGGGCATATGCGCTTTGTTTTCTGTCTAAGACATTTTACAAATGCATATAGTATGAAGAACTGGCCATGTCATTGTGGCTTTGAAGTTAACTGGGGGAGGGTTAGCATAATGGTTAAGGTCCTAATCTCACTGATACAAGGTACAGAGTTTGATTCTGACCTTGTTTTCAGTTAGGCTTGTATGCAAACTGATAGCCTAGTATTTACTGATGAAGCTATAATGAACACATAATTAAAACATTGACTTGATATTTGCATGCATTGTTGTGTTCTTTCAGTTTTACTTGATTCCTCTCTATGCTAATTAAAAGCTGTGCTTCCTCATTAATCATGTTTTACATTTCAAAATGTATACCAGGATTATACAGCATGTCACATTTAGTAATTTAGATAACAAGGGTCACAGTAGGTTTCTGGATAGGAACAGAGCTCAGTACAATTTTTATTCATAAATGGGCCTGGGGATTGTTTATTGAAGACGTCTTTACTAATATGACAGAGTGCTGTCATAGTACATCTTATGAAATCAAAGTCATGGAAGACATAACATACAGCCTAAACCCTAAATTATAACATGACATCAGCTAAGAAGTAGGAGAAATTGTTCTATTGCATCTGCTTTGTAATAGCATGTCATTTTACATAACTTAATTTATTATACAGTTTTGTTAAGCAGCTTCGCAAACCCACTTCACCAGCCCTTAGTTGTTTTTCACTACATAACTATCAATAGCATAATATAAAGGTATAAAGTTCTGACTTTTTGACAGATAGAAACTACATGCAATAGATAGAAAATATAAGTATTTATTGAACTGTATGTTAACTGAATTTGTTTCTCAAAGGTCTACTTTTATGGATAGAAAATACATAAAATAGATAATCATAATTTAACTGCTGGTTAATCTGTACATGGACTGAATCTGTTTCTCAGTGGTCAGTTAGAGATACTAAATACATAAAATAAACAATAATAATTGATGTGCTTGTTGAAATGTACGTTAATTGATTTGTCACTATTGTAGAATAAATTACTGACTAATTCTCCCTAGAAGGAAAAAGACTATCAGGTAATAAACACCTGGGTTAGTTAGTGCCAAAGACTAATGGTTGTAGCTGTTACTGAACTGCCTCCTGTGCTCAGGGTAAGGTTTTGATTTCTTCGACATTTATTTGATTGTGTAGCTCTGAGCAAGTCATTTAATCAGACAGTGCCACAGTGTCACCCATAAAAATGATAATTGTGCCCACTGGCTTAACGATTCAACAAATAGGTACAATTCTGCTTCACACTTAAGTCTCCAGCTTCTCACCACCACCACCATCATCATCATCATCATCATCATCATATAAAAATCTAACCTGTTTTACTTTGCAGATTCCTTATTTAGGAAGTGTGTAGATACCATTTCTAATGGTTGCATTTTATTTGAAAAAAAAAAAAGCTTAACAGCTATAATTGTTCATATACACCAAAATGAGATAATGTTAATAAATATAGAAAAGTATTTAGGCTGACAACATCGTGTACCTTTGTTTATTTTATTATTGTACATTTTACCACTTGACAATACCCCAAACCAGAATGCTGTACTTAGAAAAAAAATGAAATATTGGACAAATGTCAATAAAAAAGGCATCGCAAAGAATTTGTGTTTGACACCCAATGTGTGTGAATGTGTGTATGTCTGTGTGTGTGTGTGTGTGTGTGTGTGTGTGTGTGTGTGTGTGTGTGTGTGTGTGTGTGTGTGTGTGCATATAACCTAAAAATATCAAAAATGAAAAGAAAGAAAGAAACCTGATACCAAAATCAGATCAGCAAAGTGCAGACTATAGGTAATTTAACTCTAAAGGAAATGTCTATTCGCTCTAGGGAGATCATTGTACCACTTTATACCTAATTACTCTGACCCTGTGATGAGTATAATACTGAAATTTGTAGCCTTTGAACAGGGAACCTGAAACATCTAGAAAAAAATCATAGGGCAGGAAAATTTGTACTACTGAGAAAGGTTTCAGGAACTATCATTACATTCTGTTTCATGTAGGTTACTTAAAGTGACCTTTGTCTTATCCCAAAGGTAATGTCAAGCCCAGTTACATCTGAAAGTCTATGTCTAGAATACACTATACTGACCCAGACCCCAGTGTTCCACATCCACTCTGGGTCTACTAGCATCCTCCTAACACCCTCCTTCCAACTTTCTCCAGCGTTGCTGGAAACAGATTCATGGGTTCATAGGTGTGCACTAGGCAAACAACCACAAGAGCCTTTTTAAGCCTAGCCATGCATTCCAAATCTCTGACAAGTTCTGATATCCTTGACAGGTCTAAGCAGGGACTGGAGAGGTGAAACATTTATAAGAAGGGGCTTTGGAGAGGAACCATTTACAGACTCCCTGTGTCCATTAGAGACATAGGTGCCAAATCAGGGATGAATATCCTGTTCCCCATTCAGTTGTCCAAGTTACCCTTGAATTGGGTTAGGGAGGAACTCTGCTTCACATGGATGGGGAGCCTGTTCCATAGATGGGGTAGTCTCTGGAATACATACCTGTCTCTCCATCAGGTCCTATTTATATCACAGACAAGTTTTAAGTTTTAAAATAGGTAATTCTGGTGCCATTTATTTTGTGGATATGCAGGAGGTCCTTCAGGGTTGGGTCAGAAAATGCCTTATATGTCAGGCACAGATCTCCCTTCAACAGCCTGAAGGAGACAGGATACAAGGATAGGGCCTTGAGGTGGTCTGCATAGAACATGTTACTTAGGCCCTGTATTATTTTAGTGAGGAACCTCTGTGGACATTCCAATTGTTGGATGTGCCTGCTTAGGTACATACCAAAGCAGGCATTGTAATCAATGATAGATCTGATGAATGCCAAATACAGTGGAATAATGAATTCCTTGAACCTAGATGCCATACCCTTGTTTCTAAGTTGAACAACATAAAATTATTTCCTCATTACTGTAGACATGTGATGGTCAAAGGCTAGATTACTGTCTATGTGTGCCCCCAAGTCCCTGACTACTGGGTCAACTCTTAGGGGTGTGTTATCAATATGATAGTAAGCAGGGGTGGATGACTTCCTGAAGAATACCATTATGCATTTCTTGGCATTTAGTTTTAGTTCATGGCTATAACGCAAGTCATTTGTCTGTGTCAGCCCTTTCTGAGGGACATTTGTATCAGTGGGTGATTCTATGACTTCTCCTAATTTGCAATTATCTGCAAATTCAGTTAGCCAGAGAGTTTTGACATTGGCGTTGACTTCAGAGAAATAAATGCCAAAAAGAAACAGTCCCAGGATAGATCCCTGAAGGACTCCAATTGTGACCAGCTTCTTTGTAGAGGTGGTCTCCTGAATTGTAACTTCCTGTGTCCTGTCTGTGTGCCAATTGGCTATCCACCAAATAACATAAGGGTTTAAATCTAACCTTTTCAGTTTTCCAAAAGTGCCTGAGTGGGGTATTGTGTCAAATGCCTTGGCGAGGACAAGGTAGGCAGTGAGAACCATTTTGCCTTCATCCAATGTTTTGGCGACTTTCTCAAAGTAGGCAAGAATTGTCCTTGGCAAAACCAAATTGGGATGGGTCCTGTGTCTGGAAGTTTCCTATGCCATTATTGATAATTTCCATAATAATTCTTTCCATGGCTTTGAAAATGAGACTATGAGACTTATGGGTCTCTAAATTCCAGGGTCTGTAGATGTCCCACCCTTGTGCAGAGGGATGACTGTTGCTGTTTTCCATTCATGAGGCATGAAGCCTGTCTGGAGGATACAGTTACATATCAATTCCAGAGGGAGTGATAGGTCATGTTTCATGCTATCTCGAAGGAATCTTGAGATATTTTCTGGGCCCATCAATGCAGTGTTCTTGGCCTTAGGGTGAGCATTGAGGACCTGTTCCCTATTGATAGTAGGGGAGTTATATTTGATGATATTTCCTGAGGAGAGGTTGAGAGGAAGGGAGGGGTAAAGTTAGAGCTGAATTTGTCATCCAGTGCCTTACAATATCTTCTGGAGCAGTATAGCTGGCTCCATTAACAATGAGTTCTGCATACAATTTTGTATTGCCTTTGAGGTTGCGGACATAGCTAAAGAATGCTTTGGGGTTGTCCTTGGCTTAGGAGGCCAAATTTACCTCACATTTGGCTAAGGCAGACTTTATTTGACCTCTTGAGTTCATAGGTTCATAGGTTCATAGGTTCATACTACGCTTTCTGCCCTAGGGCATTTATAAGCCTAGCTAGAGTGTGTTTGGCTTTCGCCACCCATTTTAAATTAATTTTGCTATGCCCTTTTTCGAGGTTAGTATACTGTGCCTCTGTCTAACAGTGACACAGAAGTGATACCCAGGGTAAACCTACGATCTCCCATCCACTCATCAAGATTCCTCTTGAAGAGAGTCAATGAGGGACTCTGCCTAACCTAGACTGGGATTTTATTCCAGAGTAAAGGGAGCTTCTGGGTTATGAATCTGTCACTCCAGCATGTCCTATTTATTTCAGTGCTGAGGTTCAAGTCTCTCGAGCACATAGCTCGATGGGATTTGGATTTTCTGAGGTGCAGCATGTCCATTAATTCCGGGTTGGACATGGCTTTATACGTCAGGCACAGATCGCCTCTGAGCAGGCAGTATGCCACTGAGTAGAGCTGGAGTTTCTTTAACCGGGCAGCATATGGCATCTGTTTGAGCCCTTTGATCCTCTTGTTGAGGTACTTTTGGGGTCTTTCCAGTTGCTGCAGTTGTCTGGTAAGGTACATCCCAAAAGGGGCATTGTACTCAATTATGGGCCTGATGAGGGATGAGTAAAGAGGCACGATGACATCCCCTGATCTAGATATGAATCCCTTCATGATTAGGTGGGCTATATAAAATGTTTGTCTAACCACTTTGGCCACGTTGTTTACAAATGAGAGATTGCTATCAGCTTGGATCCCCAGGTCCCTAATTACTTCTTCCGTACTTAATGGATTACCACCTATGTGGTAATTTGTGGGCACTTTGTTTTTGCCAAAGGGGATGACTATACACTTTTTGGCGTTTAGCTTGAGGGCATGGCTCTGGCACCACTTGTCTGTTTCTATGAGGACCTTTTGTAGGATGCTTGTGTCGGCTGGAGAGTCGATTATGGTGCCTAGTTTGCAGTCATCTGCGAACTTGGTCAGCCACAGTCCTTCCTTGTTGGCCTGTACCTCCGAGAAATATATAACAAACAAGAGAGGTCCCAAGACTGAGCCTTGTGGGATGCCACTTGTAACTGGTTTGGAGTCTGACATGGCTCCAGCAATTCTAACCATGTGGGTTCTGTCCTTGAGCCAGTTTGCAACCCATCTAGTGACATAGGGGTTTATATTTAAGCTGGTGAGCTTATCTATAATGCCCGAGTGGGGTATTGTATCGAAGGTTTTTGCGAGGTCCAGGTAAGCTGTGTGGACAACCTTCCACTTGTCAATGGCCTTGGTGACTGTTTCAAAGAAATTGACCAGGTTTAAGAGGCAGGATCTGCCCTTAACAAAGCTGAACTGGGTAGGACCCAGTGTCTGTAGGTCCCCAATATCTTTATTTATGAGGTCCATGATGATCCTTTCCATAGCTTTGCAGACCAAGCTAGTCAGGCTTATGGGGCAATAGCTTCCAGGATCTGTTGAGGCACCACCTTTGTGGAGAGGGACCACTGTTGATGTACGCCACTCTTTGGGTACATATCCTGTAGTAAGGCTGAGATTGAACAGTAGTTTTATGTTTGGGTTTAGCTCTTCTTGGAGTTCATGTAGGATGCAGCCTGGGACACTGTCTGGTCCCATTGATGCTGTGTTTTTTGCTTTGGAGAGGGCGGCTCTTACCTGAGCATCTGAGATGTCAGGGGGGCAGCACTCTGCTGGGATAGATATTTGCCCTTTTGGTGGGGAGGGGGGGGAAAAGTTTGCACTGAAATTGTCAGCTAGGATGTTGGCAATGTCTGTGGGTTCGGTGTATTTTTTGTCATTTTGGACTAATTCTGAGCATATCTGGGAATTCCCACCCAGGTTCCTAACATAACTAAAGAAAGCCTTGTGATTATCCTTAGTGTCCTGTGCAATTTTTCTCTCAAAGCTGGCCTTAGATGATTTTATGAGTGCCCGTAGTTTTTTGCTAATACTGATCAGAGATGCCTTCCCTTTTTGGGATTTTGCTCTATCATGTAGCAGCTTCTTCCTTCTATTGTATAGTTTGTTTATGGCTGGGGTCCACCAGACAGGATGCCTGCCTTTGGAGGATTGGGTCTTGGTTTTATTTGGGATTGCATGAGCCATGCATTCCTGAAGGTGTTCATAGAATGCGTTTATAAAGGATTCTGCAGTCTGGGACGTATTTTCCACAGGCCCGGGGCCTTTGAAGGATTCCACCTCGGTTTTTGAGGAGTGTGAAATTTGCTTTAGAGAAGTTTTTCACTGTGGTTTTCTGGGCAGGGGGTGGGGTTGGGATGTGAATATCCAGTGAGATTAGTTTATGGTCTGATCTTACCAGTGAGGGATACACTTCTGGTCTGGAGCATAGAGCCCCCATGTTGGTGATGATCAGGTCCAGTATGTTTTCCCCTCTTGTGGGAGTGGTAACAAGTTGTTCAATAGCATTTGAGTTTATAAATTCTAAGAACCTTTGGGCTAGGGTGTTGGAGCTAGAGTAATGCTCCCAGTCTATGTTTGGGTAGTTGAAGTCACCCAATATAATGGTGTTTGGAGAGACCTTCATATTTTCCAGTGTTTTCAGGAAGGCTGAGTGGGGTTCCTGGGTTTGGGAGGGTGGTCTGTAGCAGGCTATAAACTGGAAGGCAGTTTTACCCACTGTTAGTTGCACATGGATAGTCTCTGATGCTTCATGCTGTGCCACCAACCTGGAGGTGTGGGTATCTTTGACGAATATTGATACTCCCTCTCCTTTTGTGGTTCAGTCCAAGTTTTGGGGCCGAAAAGCATGGTATGAGGTATAACCTGGTAGTGCTGGGGTGCTCTTGGGAGCCTTGAACCAGGTTTCTGTTACTGCACAGATATCGATGTTCTCCATGCTAAGGAGAGTTTCGAGTGCATGCATCTTGAGGTTTAGACTTCTGGCATTGAGTAGCATTACTCTTAGTTTCTTATCACTTGTGATACCTATGGAGGTGGGTTTGTCTTTTGAGCCTTGCCTAAAAAAGGCACTATGGGGGTGGCAAGAGCCTTTGCCAATATCCAAAAGCCCAGGGGTGACAGGTGCAAGCCGTCCCTAGCAAAGCATCATGGCTTGTCGAGCATGTCATCCCAGGCTGACAGGCATTGGATCCCCTTTGAATGACACCAATACTTAAGCCAATTGTTGAAATTGATCATTTTGTCTTCATATTGTGGCATCATTCTTGTTGAGGGTAAGATGCTACTCAAGGTCAGGGTCATACCGGCCTGGGCTACATGCTCAGAGAGCTGCTCTATGTCTCTTTTCATGTAGTCCAGGGAAGTACGTCTCAGGTCATTCACACCAGCATGGACAATGACTAAGTCATATTTGTACTTGCCTTAGAGTGACCTGAGTGCTTGTGTTATGTGGCAGATCCTAGCGCCAGACAGGCAGCTCACCGTGACCTTCTCCTTGTTCAGCCTGGTGAGCGGGACATCAGTGTGCCTGACAATAGAGTCACCTATTACAAGTGTATCAGGTGTGTTGTTTAGCCTTAAGGGCTGTGACTGTTTGGCACACTGGCTTTTTGAGCTATGTGTTGCACCTGTTTTGTTTTGGGGTAGCGGTTGCTTGGGTGTCTGCTTTGGAGGTCTCTGCTGCTTAGGCAGATTTTTATTTAGAGCCTCCGAGTATGTTTTTGTGTGTTTATGTGTTTGGTTTGCTGTCGTGGTAGGTCTATGTGAGACTGGAATTGTAGTGAGTGTGGTTTCCTTCTCCTCCTGACTGGTTACACCAGTACTGAGTTGAGAGAGATTAGCCTCCAGTTTGGCTATATGGTTGCATCTCTCACATGTGTTGGAATCTGTTGGGAGGAGGAGAGGGTTGTCTGTGTACATGAGGCAGTTGTAACATTGCCTCAAGATTCCCAGATTCACCAGCTGGACCAGAGAGGAGATTGACAACTGACCTTTGGACATGCTAGAATAGTATTGGGAATTCCTTTATAATTGAAAAAAGGCTCAATGGGGAACAAGGTACTCAAGGGGAGTTTGTGAGGGTGTAGTGCTTTTAATTTTTTAGTGCTGACTTATATAATTGCTTTAGTGAGCAAGTGCCAGGCTTTAGAGTAGGAATAGGGTGTTTATTATGAGAACTAGATCAGTTCTAAGGGAAAAAGTGAAGAGCAGACTTTGTGGAGCCGAGAATGGTTTAAACCCAATTAAGCGGCGCTGCCAATGCTGCTATGCAAAATCAGCGAAAGCCAAAGCGGGTTTTATACAGGGGGACTTGAAAGAGATAGAAATTGGCCCAAAACGGCCAATAGACTACCAAATTCTTGTGCTGGGAACAGTCCTCCAGGGATAGATAGGCTGCTCTAAGCTCCCCACTGCCACTGGTGAACAAAGAAGCCTCCCTTTATCCAAGAAAGGAAATGGGCAACACAGGAACTTTCTAAAAGTCCAGAATACAGCAAAGCCTGTATTTGGACTACTCTAGGACAGGAAAGACAGGAAGCAAGGATAATTTGTTTGTTTTTTTTCTTTTTTGCAACAAACAGCAGGAAAATGCAATAAATATGTAACACAGGCTAGCGCATTTGAGTGTGTAGCCTCAACAGGTAAATGCAACAAACAGGACAAACTTTAAAAGTGCAGGTGCAAAAACAACTTTAAACAGTTTAAAACAGTTCAAGAAGCAGAAATACTTGCAGTTTAGCTAGATCAGACAGTCGCCCAGGTAGTAGCAGGAAAAAAAACACTTTTATCAGGTTAGCAGTCACTCTTTTAGCCTCTCTGCTGCTAGCACCACTCTGCAGGACCAGAAGGAGCTTGGCTGAGTAGTAACAAGCACACAAACCGCGCCAAAGTGGGTTTTATACAGGGGGACTTGAAAGAGCTAGAAATTGGCCCAAAATGGCCAATAGACTACCAGATTCTTGTGCTGGGAACACTCCTCCAGGGATAGATAGGCTGCTCTAAGCTCCCCACTGCTACTGGTGAACAAAGAAGCCTCCCTTTATCCAAGAAAGGAAATGGGCAACACAGGAACTTTCCTAAAGTCCAGAATACAGCAAAGCCTGTATTTGGACTACTCTAGGTCAGGAAAGACGGGAAACAAGGATAATTTTTTTTTTGCAACAAACAGCAGGAAAATGCAATAAATATGTAACACAGGCTAGCACACTTGAGTGTGTAGCCTCAACAGGTAAATGCAACAAACAGGACAAACTTTAAATTACAAGCGCAAAAGGGCGCTAAAGCTGGCTTTAAATCAGGGGGTTAGAAAGAGATAGGAAATGGCCCAAAATGGCCAATAAGCTACAAGTCACTGGGCTGGAACCACTCATCAAGGGACAGATAGGCTGCTCAGAGCATCCCACTCTCACTGGTGACCAAAGAAGCTTCCTCCTATCCAGATAAGGATACGGGTAACACAGGAACTATGACACAGCCCAGAGATCAGCAATACCTAAAGACTGGACTATTCTAGTTTAGTAAAGGCGGGAAACAAGGATATTTTTTTACAAAGTAGCAGAAATTAGGTACAGAAACACAGCAAATGCTTTAATTCGGCTAGCGCACTTGAGTGTGTAGCCTACCAGTTAAACTAAGCAAAAACAAACTTTAAAAGTGCAAAAAACTCAGAAATACAGGCAGGAATGCAATAAAACAAATTTGCAGAGCTTAGTTAAAGAAACAGAGAAGTCTATATATACAGAAACGTAGCTAAAACACACAAACACTTTAGATACAGTGCAACCTAGAGCACTTGAGTTGTAGCAATATTAAGGCAATTACAGTTATAATAAATGCTCTGAAATATACTCTATATTTCCAAAATGTTTGAGAAGCACAGTCAGAACACAAGGAGATTCAGGCAAAAAAAAAATTTTTTTTTTTTTTTTTTTTTTTTTGAAAGGGAAAAAGGAGAAACAAAAAGCCTTATCCAATGTTCTCTCTGTATTAGGTAGAATGAGCTAATGACTCTAGACTGGGAGGAGTGTCACAGATCAGATTTACAGTAGGGGCGGGCAACTGCAAAGCCACCAGCAGGCAATAAAAGTGCTATATATTAATTGTTAGAAACAATAATCTGTATAAATCTGTATAAATAATTGAAAAAAAAAACAGGATACTTATATATATCAGCTAACAGCTTAACAACAGTCAACAACTTTCATCCACTCTGCTCAGTGTGTATAGACAGAAACCCTATCAAAGTTAGGGCTTAAATACCAGAAGAACAACTTTTTTTTTTTTTTTTTTTTTTACAAAAACACAAAAGAACCAGCCCCCACTAGCCAGCAGACAATTAACACAATCTGGCCAAGTTATAGAAAGGCTTCAGCTAAAAACAATAACCTACAGATAGTAAGCACTAGAGAAAGCCACAAATGAAAGTTTTTAAACAGATAAAGATTTGTAAAGATACAGAATGCTTTTAACTGCAAAAAAATCAGTTACTTGTGCAGATTAGTTAATAGCAATAAAATACACTCAAAGACTAAAAAGCAGGCAATAAAAGTGCTATATATTAATTGTTAGAAACAATAATCTGTATAAATAATCGAAAAAAAAATAGAATACTTATATATCTCAGCTAACAGTCGTGGTCAACAACTCTCATCCACTCTGCTCAGTGTGTTTAGTTTGATGAGAATGCTTTTATCCTAATTTTTTTGTATTGATTTTTTTCCATCTGATATATAGCCTACTGATGTTGTGATTCCACCAGTGTGGTTTGTTTTTTTCAGTTAGTTCTGTACTTCTTCCTGGTGGGTACAGCTGCCTCTATGTAGCTATTAACATATTTGTATAAAGTTTCTATGAACAGTTCCATGTAGCAAGCAGTGTTTTCAAAGTTTATTGGGGCTTGAAATTTTGCCAGGTTATCACTTAATGGTAGGAAGTTAGCCTTACAGTAGTTTCTGAACATCCCAGTGTTAGCTGGGGTATCAGGGTTTATTTTTACTTCAAAGCAGACTGTTTTGTGGTCTGATCTTACCAGAGAAATCATTATATTTTACTTCAAAAGATACCGTTTTGTGGTCTGACCTTACCAGAGAAGATGTAGCACTAGTGGGTGTGCAGCACCCTTCCCTATTAGTCAGGACCAGATCCAGTATGTTTTCTCCCCTAGTCAGCATATTCACAATCTGGTCCAGGGAGTTTGTGTTTACAAAATTTAGGAATCTCTCTGCATGTTTGGTGTTGTATATGATTCACGGTTTATAGTGGGATAATTAAAATCACCCGTGAATATGTTATTGGGTCAAATGTTGTGTGTTTCCATTAAGTTTAAATACATGTTAGGGGTCTCCTGAGCCATGAAGAGACCCATAGCTTGCAAGGAAGTGGTATGGATTTTTTGCCTACGGTGATTTGAACATGGAGAAGGTCAAGTGCATAATCATGTTTAACCAGCCTTGAGGTATATTTATTTGTGATGTAAATCAAGACACCTCCACTTTTAGTCCCTGTCTGTGTTGTAGCTGGTCTAAATGTGCTTAAGGTATTATAGCCTTGCACTGCACATGTGCTGTCCACAACTTTAAACTATGTCTCAGTGATTGCAGAGACATTAGCATTCTCTAGGGTAAGGAGAGTTTGTAAGGAGTAAAGTTTCCTCTTTAGACTCCTAGGATTGAGCAGTAACATCTTTAGATTTTCTTGGTTTTGATTTGTTGTGTCAGAAGTACTTTCAGTTTGGCATTGCCTAATAAAGGCACTATGGGGAGGACTGTTATAGCTAATATCTGAAAGCCTAGAGTTGGAGAGGTGCAGACCATCTCTCTGGCAAACCAGTGGGGTCTGTTGACCATCTCCTTCCATGCTAACAAATATTGCGCCCCTCTAGAATTACACCAGAAATTAAGGCAATTATTAAAGTCAGTCATCTTCTGTTCTTATTGTGGCATTATCCTTGGAGAAGGTAAAATGCTGCTCAATGCTAGTCTCATACTAACCTGAGACACATATTCTGAGACCCCCTTCATGCCTCTCTTCATATAGTCCAGGGAGGTAAATATCAAGTCAATTACACCCACACTGACTATGAGTGAGTCATACTGGTACTTGTGGTCCAGTGACCTGAGTGCATGCATAATGTGACTGATCCTAACCTCTGATAAGCAACTGACCGTGGCTCTCTCCTTACTCAGCATTGTGACAAGGATATCAGTGTGTCTCACAATGGAGTCTTCAGTGACCAGAATGGTAGATTGTGTAGTGGCTTGCCTTACAGGCTAAGAAGTACAGGCTCCATGAGATGTGGCTTTATGTGTTGATGTGGGTGTTGTTTTGAAAGTGTGCATGTGGGGCTGCTGAGGGCATTTGTTATGTGTACTTCTTCTAGGAGGTATTTGGGTTTAGGAAGATTACATTTAGGTGCCTCAACATATGTGGGTCTATGTGTCTGTTTTGAGCTGTGTGTGATGGGTGCAATGTGTGTGTGCTACTGACAACCTGACTGATATTAGGAGCGCTTTTATGTGACAGTATTGCCGCCAGTGACATTGTATAAATACATCACTCATATATCTTATCAGTTTGTTTGAGAATTAGCTGGTTGTCAGCAATCATGAGACAATTTTTGCATTGCTTCTGGATGCCCATATCCACCAGGTTGTAACAGAGATACAGAGAAAGTTCATATCCATGGCAAAAGGCCTTTTTTATTGATTAGATGGTTGCAGAGAAAATATAAAGCAATGTCAGCAGTATCTGGTTTGCAAGTCTGGGGACCATGCTTGTCAATACAAAATAGTTGCCCTGTGTGCAACTAGGTATTGGTGAAATTTCAAGGGTGCTTTTACAAGACAAATGTCAACTCAAGGTGCCTATGTCTGTACAGGACACTGCCAAACACTTGAGGGGAAAATTGTAAGTCGACCCAGATGACTTAGTGGTGAAATAGTTTAGGATATTGTCTGAAGTTAGGTTAGACAGCAGCTAATCAAAGAGTGCGTACTAAAAAGAAAAAAAAATAGCTTGTCAAGAATAATAAAAAGAGGGGATTCATCTGATTCACTGCTGCCTGGATACTACTAGTGCTGGTCTCATCACAGCTTCATGCTACAGGGATACAATGCTCCTTTGTTTCTTCTGTCACCAGAAACAAAACAATAGTGCCAATCCTAAGATGAGAAATAGGCCACAAGCTCTTTGGTGAGCAACAGTTTTGTCCCAAATGATGTATGGGTCTGTAGGCTTGTCGTAGCCTTTTCCTTGTAGATGCCTTGAAGAGAAACAAGACCAATCAGGAAGGTCCAACACAGCAACTCATTGCCCAGTCAGAAACCATCAGGAATCAATACCCTCTGCTCCTTCTCTCATAAGGATCAAAATATAGATACACATTCCAAACTGGCACCTATGAAACAGTTATCAGACTTTCTGGTGATCAGCAGTTTCCAAGAAATAAAGTACGTATGTGCTTTTTCTCACCAGGGGCAAAACAGAAGCACTAATTCCAAGGTGTGAGCTCTCCAATAACTTGTGGTCTTGGAAGAGATATTGCAAATTTTAAAGGTAAGATGGAAAATAGGTTGATGTGCTAAGAGTTGCAGTGTGCACTAAGCAGTTAAGATATGAAAAAGGGGAGTTGCTTTAGAAATTTAAGGGGAGCGCCACTGATTATAAAAGAGCAAGATAACTTGGAGGGGGGGGTCATCACTTTTTATTATGGTTCTATGGAATACACTGGGATTGCCAATAAATGTTAGCTGAAGAGGAGTGATTTCACAAAATGATAATGTTGTGCTTATGACAATAGCCAGTGAAAGAGGAGATGGAAGGAAATATGTGGTGAATTTAACATAATGGACAGGCAACTATAATTACAGTTGAGTTTAAAAACACAACAGCACCAGGGTGAGAGGGTGGGGGAAATTTAATTTCTGTGTGACTAAAAAGAAACACATCTGTAGTCACTTTCCTAGTTTAAATATGCAATTGAAAGTGAATGCAAGAAAAATACAGCATAAAGAAAATATACCACAATATACAAAATAGAAGGATGCAATGAAGCAAAACAAAATACAAGAAAGTAAAAACAAACCTTTCCCTCACAGCAGTCTATAGCAGAGTCTGAGTGAGCTTTTCCAGTAAATCTTTGAAATGTTTTATTTTACCCTTTGAATAGAAGGTTTAGCTCCTAGCTATACCCTCAGTTCACAGGTAATTAAGCTTATTTGACCTGTTCTAATTTCTGTGTTACTAACAGTTGTGGTCTTTCTTAGTTTAAATATAAAACTGAACACAGAATACAAGTAATACAGTATAAAGAAAACACACAAAATATGCAAAATAGAAGGCAATGAAGCAATACAAAATACAAGAAAGCAAACACAAACTAACCTTTTCCCTCACAGCAATCTATGACAGTATGAGTGAGCTTTTCCAGTAAAGCCTTCATGGATCTTAAGGATGTTCCGGGGGCTTGGCTGTCTGTGTTTCTGTCTGGTACTTTTTTTTTTTTATGCCCTACCCACTTTTCCATTTTCTCCACTTTCACCATCACGGGTTGCATCTCAGGGCAACTCTCTGGTTTGGACCATCTCTCTGCTTACGGAGAATCACAAGCAAGTGACCAACCCACCCTGCCACTCTGTCAATCTGCCTGAGCCAGTAACCAAAACCAGGTCATCTCGGCTGAATTTAGAACTTCATCCCTCTACACCATCAGAGCAGCAATTCTGGGATTATTATTAATTGTATTTGCTATTGTTAGTCTTGTATTGTTTATATTTGCAGAAAAACAGTTATTGTAAGTCACTGGTTTATTTTGTTCTTTTGCCTAGTTCTCAACTTCATTGTTCAAGCATGAGGGACAAAGCCAAAAATACTGACAAACAAAAGCCCAAAATCAGGGACAATTTTTAAATACTACACTAACACCTTAGAAAGCTAACAAAGCACCATAGGTTTCTCTTCGTCTGCCATCTATCGGGTAGCTTGAGTGCATTTCTAGAACCGTTTACTGGCTTTCTGATCACCACCTGCTGATTTACCATAACTGTCCTGTTATGGGAAATTTCATTATTGGGTTTGGTTCTTATTCTATCATTCTTCTGAATTAATTCTTGTGCATTATGCAGAGATTTTGGTTTGCTCTGGTGATTACCTGTACAAGCAATTGTAAAGGACATTCATTGAGCTTTATAATTGGGCTAGTTGTTGTGATCTCTGATCTGGTGTGGACCTAATGTCTTGGTCTGATCACTGCTTCTATCAGTTAGGATTACAGCTCAGCTGTATGCGACCACCTTATTTTCAGCTAGTAGATTACAAGAACTTAAGCAATGATTTTTTTGTGAAGAATTGGTACCTTTCCTCTACCAGCTGTCTCTAGGCTACACTGCAAAGAATCCTGACCATTTAGTTGTGGTTTATTGCAAGTCTGTGACCACTGCTGCCATCAGTTCACCTTAGTTCATGCACTCCTTCCTGTGTGGGGTATTCAAACCGGAACCTGATATTGAGCTCTAGACAGATTTACACCAGATGGAACACGGAAATGTCACTGGGGTGATTTAAGCACTTGAAGTACAAGCTAAGACAGAGGAGATCTTGTTTCTCATACTAGTGTAAGATCTTCCATGAAAGAACAGTGTTCTTGACTAGAAAGGACTCATTTGCATCAAACTGATCATCTGTGGTCTTTTATAAAGTTGACAATTATTTTATTTTACATTTGTTTACCAGGAAAGTCCGACTGGACACAAGTCCATTTTCAGCAGAGGCCCATGGAGAAAAGTTCCTGGTTACATACATACATCTATCAAGAAGAAACAAGCAAAACATAATTCTTGAATATCAAGCAGTGCATAGTCTATGTAACCAGACTGTCTGATCACCCCCAAGAACTTTTACATCACCTGATTGTGAGACTGCTTCTCAAGATACAAAAAATAAATCACTGAAAGTCACTTTAGCAAGTCTCAGATTAAGGTTTCCCATGTCAGGGACATCTAGTATATCTCTGTCCTTATACATACTTACCTTGTGGTCACACAGCAGTGGAGTAAAAAGGCAAACTGTATTGGAGCTGAAAGTGACTTTCAGCAGATTTAGTTCTCAGCACTGGCACTCATTGAAAGAGCACACAAATAACTGACAGGTTCCAGTCATATTACACCTGTACTTTAAGGTCTGTATTGACTGTCTGTAAAAGTATGTATAGTTTTTGTGGTGCTGGTAATGGAATGTACAGACCTATGTGATTTGGATCCTTCCCATCTTCCATATTGATGCATTTCTACTCTGTGCTCATCTGCTCAGAGGTATGGCTTTAGTCATTTAGTATGCATTAATTTACCAAAGTCATAGCTAGGGTAGGGCAAAGGTTGTTAGGGGGCATGACTGGTACTGTAGAAGATGTGCCATTGAATTCCCCATTCAATTCCTGTAAGTCAATGGTGCTGACAGAGCTGAGTGACAATAAGAGTGTTAGGTAATTTTTAAGAAACTATGTTTAATATTATGACTGTTTAAATTATCTAAAATACTGCTTGGATGTTATGATTATCAGCTATGGCAAGGAACTAGTGACTTTTTTTATTGTTCTTAACTCTGACAACTCTGGAGGGCATTTTGATTTTTTTTTTTGTTGAGAGGTGTGTCAACTGGAGGATCAAGGTACAGGAGGATGGAAGTGAGCAGTCCTCCCTAGTTCACCATCTTGGAGGAGAAGTGACCCAGCATGCTGCAATGTTGATACCTACCACAGAGAGAAAGAGAAGGTGCAAAGCAGAAGGTGTGTGTGTGTGAGGGGGGGGGCAGGGATGTGCTGCCTTCATAAAGCATGAGAAAGTGTGCACTCATCCCCAGGGAAAGTCTTAGCAAGCTTTCATGTCAGCTGCCAGTGGAGAGGTTAGGTCCTAAAATTGAAAAACCTCTCACGGCTGCCTGAATGAGAGCTGCACCAAAAACCTTTCTTACTGTGATGATGAAAATGAATGCCCAAGTGAAGGTGGCTAGACGTTTGGCAATCATGAAAAGGAACATAACAAATATATAAAGATAAAATAAATTCAGTTACTTTTGTCACTCATTTCATGTGTGTGTGCTAACAGCCAGAGGCAATTAAGGCACAACACCTGGGGAGAAAACAAGAATAAAAATATATACAGTAATGTTCTAATATACAGAGTTCTAATGAAAATATTACAATTAAAACTGCGCAAGAAAAGAGGAACACCAACATGCAGATGAGAAGTGCCAGTTGATGAGGAAGGAGTCATCGACAAAGCCAGGGACAAGACCAAGGTCACAGGAGATATTAGCAACCTCTACAGAAAACAATGGACTTGTTAAGCAGATGTACAACTTGACTGATATTGTTTTTCTTGCTGAGCAAACAAATATTCTAAAGTATGTTTTTCTCTTTTGTACTGACGAAATGGGCTAATTTGGTGGATTCTTTGGTTGAAAAACCACAAAAAAGAGAGCAAACATACCCAAGGGCCAAGTAAAACATATTTAATAGAGTTAGCGCTTTCACATCTTAACAGACGCTTCCTTAAACTTTAATAAAACACTGCAGGAATCAGCATAATTTATACTCTCAATGTATCACAGATAGTCATGTGAATCGATCAATGCAAATAATATCTTAAAAAAACAATACTCTAAATCTAATTATTATATGTATTTGAACATAGAATTTTGTAACATCAAAGACAATAACAAAAACAACAAACATGATTTTAAATCCCAAGAGTATATCCCAAAACTAAAGTCCTAGCTAAATGTAAAGACATTGATATCTATTGAACTGCTCAAACACTATAGTTAGATATTACATATCTAGAAATAAAAATTCATTAAAAATCTTTTTAAAAATTCTTTTAAAAAAGATTTTTTTCTAACCTACTAATATATCCAATGTCCTAGTGTTTCAGTGGTCTTTCTAATAAAAATGGTTTTAGCATTACTTTATCATTTAATCCAAACCCCTTGTCGGCTTGCATTCTAATAATCCATTTCGTTTCTCTTTGTTCTGTGAGATTCTTGATATTGCCCAACCTATTATTGCGATGAACAAGCTCAAGCACTAAAAATAAAAACTTATGACTGCTTCCATGATTTAAAACATGTTGTGCTAGAGCGTTCCCTTCATCTTCCTTTTTTTATAGTGTAAATATGCTCTCTAACTTTCTCCCTCAGTATACGATTAGGCTTCCCTACATAAAAAGCAAAACATTTGGTGCACAAAGCTAAATATATCACGTCTCTCATTTTGCAGTCAGCATAATGCTTAAATACATAGGTTACACTTGTAGTAGGATGAACAAACATGATACTATTGCACATATATGAGCAGTGATTACAGTTTCTGCAACCAAATGTGCCTTGTCACTGGGATTGTATTGACTTAGTTTGAACATTGCCATAATTATAGCATAGTAGTCTCTTCAGAGATTTGCTATCATGATAAGAGAAACTCTGTTGGTTGTCAACTATGTTTCTCAATTTCTCATCAGAAGTGAGCATTTGCCAGTTTTTATTAATAACTTGAAGTAATGCTTTATTATTGTTAGTGTAGGGTAAGATTATTCTACACTTCTGAGTGGTGGTTGATATCCCCAATGGAGGATCATGAGATCCATTTCTATTGTAATTTCTAAAGTAAGGTCTCCCTTTATTAGTTCTATCTATAAAATCAGGTTTACTAAAGTTACTCATATTCATGGGCCTTATAACCCTAGCTATAAACTCATCTTTCAAAATGCCTAATGCTTTCTCACAACTTTTCTCTGAGCTAGTAAGCCTAGAGATTCTAAGACATTGGCTCTGTACAATGTTTTTGTAAATATGCCTAGGATGCATACTTTTTTATGAAGGAGGTTATTTGTCCTACAATACTTTCTAAACATTTCAGTGTAGATCTCCTCGCCCTCTTTCCATATGGATACATCCAAAAATTCAGTAGTCTCAGCAGACCATTTTCCAGTAAATCTGAGAAAATGTGTGGTGGAACTAACATAATCCAAAAAGCATAACAACTCACTCTCAGAGCCATTCCAACTAAGGAAGACATCATCTACAAAACATTTGTAGTAAAGTATTAACCTAAAATATCTTTCATTGTTCAATATAAGCTCCTTCTCCCTTTGTGCCATCACTAGGTTCACATAGGAGTTAGCGCATGGGGTACCCATGGCTACTCCACTGGTTTGCAAAAAATATTTACCATCAAAACAAAAGATATTATTGGTCAGAATCAAATCTAAAAGTAGACAATATAATTGTATCTTATCTCCAGAGACATCACTAGCTGTTAGGAATTGTCTAATATAATCAATTCCTACCTCATTTGGTATCTTAGTGAATAAAGATGTCACGTCCAAAGTTACAAAAATAACATTTGACTCAAACCCTTCAGAAAATGCAAAGTTCTATAAGGTACAAAGAAAATGTTGCGTATCTCTAAGGATGATATTGGTTATATCAACCAAGCACCTTAACTGTTTTTCAATAAAAATAGATATTGGCTCAGTCGACCAACCCTTACTAGACACAGTAGGTCTGAGTGGAGGATTAAAACAGTCCATATGTATCTTAGGAAGGCCCCTAATGCTAGGGATATACGGGTTTCCAACCAAACAATACTTATAAATATCAGGGCTGATTATATCCCACATCAATAGCTGATATTACTGATTCATTACTTAACCTGGAGTAGACATCATGTTCATCAAGCATATCATTCATTTTCCTAAAATAAAAATTCATTAAAAATCTTTTTAAAAATTCCTTTAAAAATATTTTTTTCTTACCTACTATTATATCCAACGTCCTAGTGTTTCAGTGGTCTTTCTAATAAAATTGGTTTTAGCACTACTTTATCATTATTCTAATAATCCATTTTGTTTCTCTTTGTTCTGTGATATTCTTGATATTGCCCAACCTATTATTGTGATGAACAAGCTCAAGCACTAAAAATAAAAACTTATGACTGCTTCCATGATTTAAAACATGTCATACTAGAGCATTCCCTTCATCTTCCTTATTTATAGTGTAAATATGCTCTCTAACTCTCTTCCTCAGTGTACGATTAGTTTTCCCTACATAAAAGGCAGAACATTTTTAAAAAGATTTTAATGAATTTTTATTTCTAGATATGTAGTATCTAACTATAGGGTTTGAGCAGTTCAATATATATCAATGTCTTTACATTTAGCTAGGACCTTAGTTTTGGGATATATTCTTGGGATTTAAAATCATGTTTGTTGTTTTTGTTATTGTCTTTGATGTTAAAGAATTCTTTAAATGTGTTCAAATATATATAATAATTTGATTTAGAGTATTGTTTTTATACACTAGATGCAGTATAATATATATGAATTTTTCTAGGATGCTTTGTTGCTTTAAGATATTAATAGCATTGATTGATTCACATGACTATCCATGATACATTGAGAGTATAAATTATGTTGATTCTTTCTGTGTTTTATTAAAGACTGAGGAAGCATCTGTTAAGACGTGAAAGCGCTAACTTTATTAAATAAGTTTTACTCAGCCCTTGGCTGTGTTTGCTCTCTCTTTTTTGTATTTTTTTTATTGGACTTTTTATTGAAAGGAGCTTAATTTGCTGGTCTTTTGTTTATCTTTGGATTGTTTTATTTCTTTGGACTGGTGGAGCATGGCGGACGGCTTGAGGTTGAATTGGAGTATAATCCTGTTTGTAAGGGAGCAGCAGGTAGGATTGATGCCCTGCAGAAGCTACTTTATGTTGACCATAATCCCTTGATGGACTTTATTGAAAGTGATGATACACAAGAAGATAACTAGGTAAATGATCCAGAAAATGTTTTATTAATTAAACGATATATAGAGAACAAGACTTTACAGTTAAAGCGTCTTCAGTGGCAACGGAGACATATGGAAGCCTGTCTCAATTTTAAAATAGTGCCAAGAGGTCTGAGGAACTTGAAAATGCCTACCTATGGCACTGCCTATCCGGACTTACTCTGTAAGTGGCAGAAGTTAAACACAGAGACCAGTTATGGTTATATGAGGCTCTTGATTCAGCATTGCGTTGTGCGTGACAGTGAACCTAAGACTGAACTAGCGAGCTTACAAGAGAGATTGAATGCAGTGACATCACTTGCTATACTTAATGTATTCATAGAGCAACTAATTACTCATGTTTCTGCTTTTGAGCAGACACTTCTTTTCAAAAGAAAAAGAAATTGCATAGACATTTTATGGACTTTAAGAAAGGTGAAGTGTTTTCTTGGACGAAGAATTCTTCAGCCAACATTCGAACCACGAGACTGACACCCCCTAACCAATCAGAAAGCATCCATATACCAGAGGGCATGACCAATGCAGCTATGGAACTTCCTACTGTGTCAGCAGCCAGCTCTGTTAGACCTGACATTAGAAGGAAAGTGAAAGAGATACGAAAGCAACAAGAGAAACCTATTTTTCCAGTTTTTCTGCTACCTATAAAACAGCAGCAACTTCAGTTACCACACTTGCAGAGCAGACAAAGGAAATGGAGAATAAATTCAGAGAATCACAACCACAAAATGCAGAGCAAAAAGGCTTGGAAGAGACTGCCTTTGAATTAGTTCTCAATATTTCAGATTGCCCTTTAGATGGTGATGAACTCAGGTTGCTTGAAAGAGGTTTGTCTTTCATTCCTTCATTGAAAACGGACAATGTTGATAGCATTATTGACATTAAAATGTTCTGTAGAAATGCAGTGCTTCATTTTTTGTATGGTAATGGTGAAAGCAATGCTGCTTATTTTAGAAGGTCTACTGTGTAACACCCTCTTTTGGAAGCCTTTGAAAAGGCTTGTGAAAATGATATTATTAGTTTTAATAATGTAAATAAAAGGAAGCAAGACTTTTATAACCTGACTTCCAATGAGTATAGTGCTTTGCAATCTTTAAGAAATAATGATAAAATTACCATACGCCCAGCTGATAAAGGGGGTGCAATCGTAATAATGACTACAGCTGATTATTTTAGGAAAATGAATGATATGCTTGATGAACATGATGTCAACTCCAGATTAAGTAATGAACAATTGAATAGACTGATTCATGATGTACATAGCAGCCTCTATGAGCTATTGATTTCAAATATAATCAGCCCTGATATTTATAAGTATTTTTAGTTGAAAACCTCTATATCAGTAGTTTTTTTAATTTCTCCAAGTCTTTTGGGTTTCTAATATCATGATGGTAATAGACTCCATTCCTAAGTCAAAGTACAATTAAAGTTCATGAAATTAGTATTGTTTCACTCTTTGATGTTAGCCAAAAGTGCTCTTCAGAGCACCAGCAATGTGCCCAGTAATGACTCTTTCTGCAATTTGTACGGTGTTACGGTGTTACATGAATTGGTAACATATTTAAATACGATTGTAAATTATTTTTTATAAGACCAGTTGCTCCTGCTACTACTAGAACTGTCTGAGTATCTTTCTTCCACATGGCTCTCATTTCTACCTGCAGATCCAGGTATTTTATGATTTTGTGCCTCTCTGTACGCAAGAAACTGTAGTCACTGGGTGTGGCGATTTCAAAGATCAATGCTATTTTTGTCTTCTTTTCTTGGACCACTATATCCGGTTTTCTAGCATCCATCTTTTGAAGTGTTGGTATTGGGTAATCCCATGTGATATAAACTTCATAATTTTCTATGATTCTTTGTGGCTCATGTTTCCAGTGTTTTTCAGCCACTTCAATACCATAATATTTGCACAATCTCCAGTGTAACAGTCTCGCCACATTATTATGCCTTTCAATATACAGTCCCTATGTCATTAGTGCATCACAACCAGCAACAAGGTGTGTGACTGTTTCCAATTAAGTTTTACAAAACCTATATATGTCTGTTTCTCCCACATGTTCAATGGACTTTGTAAACCAGAGTGCACATAGCCCACTATCTTGGACTGCCAATATTAACCTTCCATTTCTTGATGTGACTTCACCTCTCCTTAACCATTCCTGTGTTCATTCTTGATCAACATGAGGCTCTTCCAAATGTTTTCTATACTTGCAACTATATTTATGTTTTTCCACATTTCTTGCCTTCTCATCTGGTCCTTCACCTTATATTCTTTCTTTTGTTTTTTAGCACATTCATTTGCTGCCTGTTTTTTATCTACTTCTGGTATAATTTCCATTCCTGCTTGATGTCGATATCCTTCTGCTAAATTAAGCAGAGATGTCATCTTAGATTTATTCTCCTCATGTTTCAAAACTTTCACTACATTTGGATCCTGTAAGGTCAGCAGATATGTGTGGAGTCCCATGATTGTAGATCTATACATGTAATCAATTTCAAGGAGGCCCATCCCTCCTTCGGAGCGGGGAATATATAATCTTGATATACAATGATTTTTATAAATCATTTGGTAAGCATGAAGCATCCTTCTTGTTTTAATATCCAATCTATCCAACACTTTTTGGGGCCAGTCAATCACTCCAAAACTATAAGTTAGGACAGGAAGAGCAAACTGATTTATGGCTTGGATCTTCTTCCTAGACGTCATTGCTGTTTTCTAAAGTACTCCTTACTGAGCTTTAATTGCATTTGTTCATGTTTTATTGCCTATCCTTCATCAATTCTCAAGTATTTATACACTCCCTCTTGCTCAAGTTCTTTTATATTACATTCTTGTCCCAAACTTATGTTTTCCTGGTGCTGCAGTTTTCCTTTTTTAAAGGTTGCTTTTGCACATTTATCAAGACCAAATGACATTCCAATATTATCTGAAAAGGTATTGACAACCTGCAGCTGTGCTTTCAGTTCCTCATCTGATGAGCTATACAGTTTTAAATCATCAACAAAGAGAAGATGAGAAGTCATTAGACTTTGTTGTTTTTCAGAAGCCAAATTGTAGCCATGGTCTAAGCTGTTAAGTAAACAGCTTAATGGAGTAATGGCAAGGCAGAATAGCAACACGATGGTCTGCACCTGTCACCCCTGGGATTCAGGTTACTGGATAAAGCTCTTGCCACCCCTAGAGTGCCTTTTTTAGGCAAGGTTCAAAGGACAAAACTACCACCGCAACAGATACAAGCATGCAAAATCTGAAGGTAATGCTACTCAATGCTAGAAGTCTAAACCTCAAAATGCACTCTTGAGGCACTCCTAAAAATGGAGAACATCGATATCTGTGCATTAACTGAGACTTGGTTCAAGGCTCCAGAGATCACCCCCTGCAATACCAGGCTACAACTCTTACCACACTTTTCAGCCACAAAACCAAGACCAATACACTAAAGGTGGAGGAGTGTCCATATTCACCAAGGATATTCACACCTCCAGGCTAGTTGCCCAACACAATGCATTTGAAATTCTCAAGGTGCAACTAACACTAGGTAAGACTGCAATCCAAATTGTAGCTTGCTACAGATCCCCCACCATGCCCCAAGATTCTCACTAAACCTTTCTAAACATACTGGAAAATATTAAGATACAACCAGGCACACTAATACTGGGTGATTTCAACTACCCTCCCATTAACTGGGAAAACTACTTGGGTACCAACTCCTTTTCCCAATGGTTCTTGGAATTCATAAATTCCAATGCCCTGGATCAACTAATCCATTGTCCCACCAGGGGCTCCAGTATCCTAGACCTGGTCATTACCAACATGGGAGATAGATGCTCCACACCAGTGGTCACCCCCTCATTGGTCAGGTCTGACCATAAGCAAATCACCCTTGACATCCACATCCCACCCCCCACCCCCAGTAAGGAAACCTCCTTAAACAACTTCTCCAAAGCGAACTTCTTGCTACTGAAGTCAGAAGTGACAAACTTCATGACACCCATGCAGACGGGATCTGAAAGTTTGACTGCAGAATCCTACACTAAGGCACTGTACAAGCACATCCACTCATGTATGCATTGTGCCATCCCAAATAGAACCAAGATGCTCTCCTCCAAAAAAAGGAAGCCAATCTGGTAGTCCCCTGCTATAAACAAACTATACAACAGAAGGAAGAAACTGTTGCAGAAAAGAGGAAAATCCCAGGATGCAAAAAACTCCCTCACCAGCCTCAGTAAGAAGCTGTGATCCTTCATAAAATCCTCAAACGCTAGTTACAAAAATAAAATTGCCAAAGATTCCAAAGACAGCCACAAGGCATTCTATAGTTATGTCAAGAATCTAAATGGCAATGCTCAGATCTGCTCTGAGCTTCAGCAGAATGGCATTAAATATACTGATCCCAAGGATATTGCCAATATCCTGCCAGATTGATTTAGTGCCAACTTCACCCCCCCTCTCACCCCCTAAAGGGCCCATCTCAATACCAAAATATTGCCAAATTCCAGTAATCACGGCAACACAGGTAGAAACCGCACACTCCAAAGCTAAGAATGACATCCCAGGCTGTGTACTACATGAACTACAAAATGAACTGGCACCTCACCTAAGTGTCATGTTTAATCATAGCCTCACCTCAGGCTCCGTGCCCACTGAGTGGCGCACAGCTACACTTATCCCACTCCACAAGGGGGGATCCACCTTGGATCCCGGGAACTACTGTCACATCAGTCTGATGAGCCTGATCTGCAAGGGCATGGAACGCATTATCATGGAACTTATAAACAAAGACATTGGCAACCTTCAAACACTGGACCCCACCCTGTTTGGGTTTGTGAAGGGCCAATCTTGTCTCCTGAACCTGATTGACTTCTTCGAATCAGTCTCCAGAGCTGTGGACGAGGGTAAGGCGGTCCACACAGCCTATATGGACCTTGCCAAAGCCTTTGACACCATTCCCCACTCTGGAATCGTAGATAAACTTACTAAGCTGGGCATAAATCCCTACATCACTCGATGGGTTGCCAACTGGCTTACTGACAGAACCCAGACTGTAAAAGTAGCTGATTCCAAATCCAGCTCCAGACAAGTGACAAGTGGAGTACCTCAAGGTTCAGTCCTGGGATCACTCTTGTTTGGCATCTACTTCTCTGAAGTACAGGCCAACACTAAGGGACTCTAGCTAACAAAGTTTGCAGATGACTGCAAACTGGGAGCCATTATTAAATCCCCAAATTATGTGGATATTCTACAAAAGGGCCTTACAGAAACAGGTGCCTGGTGCCAGAGCCATGGGCTCAAGCTTAATGCCAAGAAATGTATAGTTATCCCCTTTGGAAAAGAACATGTACCCATGAATTACCACATAGGTGGCAGTACACTAAACATCAAGAGTGTGATGAGAGACTTAGGGACACAGGTGGACAGTGGTCTCACTTTCGATAACCACATTGCCACAACAATCAGGAAATCCTTCTATGTGGCACACCTCATCACTAAGGACTTTTCATCCAGAAAAAAGGAGGTCATTGTCCCACTGTACTCATCCCTCATTAGACACATTATAGAGTATAATGCCCCATTTGGTATGCACCTCACAAGACATCCGCAACAGCTGGAAAGGCCACAGAAATAACTCACTAAAAAAATCACAGGCTTAAAGCAGATGCCATATGCTGACCATCTGAAAAAAACTGCAGCTATACTCTGTGTCATATTGTCTACTCTGAGGTGATCTCTGCTTAACATACAAGGCCATGTCAAACCCTGAGCTGTTGGACATGCTCCACTTAAAGAAATCCCAATCTCTCAGAGCCACACACTCCAGGGATCGAAACTTTGTCATCACAATGAACAAAACATGCTGGAGGGATAGGTTCCTGTCCCAGAGACTCCCCATACTCTGGAATAGACTGCCCATACATGTCAACCAGAGTGCCTCTTTGGCCCTCTTCAAAAGGAACCTTGATGATTGGATGGGAGATAGGAAATTCACCCCGGGGATCATGTCAGTCACCCTGCTAGACAGGGGTCCAGAGAAGTAAATATTGTGGGAAGAAATATCTAGGGAATTGTTATGGCTAGGCTTGTATAGACCCTATGGCCGATAGCCTAGTACCAACCTATGAACCTATGAACCTATGACAGAGAGTCACCTTGGAATATCTCCCTTTGAATTTTTATCCCTGGGATAATAATCTGTCCTTTATCATGGCTTAATTGCAAAGCGGTCCGCCGCTGTTTCATGGTTACTGTAATGCAGTCAATCAGTGTAGGGTGTATCTTATACATTTTAAGCACTCTTTTATCCATGAATGTGGAATACTATCAAATGCTTTTTTGTAGTCAATCCATGCCATACTTAGATTCTTCCCCTTCTTACAGTTCTCCACTATAACTTTGTTTAACAACAAATGATCCTTTGTTCCATTTGACTTTCTTTTTATTGCCCTTTTGTTCTAC
The DNA here is from genome assembly GCF_019279795.1 of Protopterus annectens. Taxonomy (NCBI): domain Eukaryota; kingdom Metazoa; phylum Chordata; order Ceratodontiformes; family Protopteridae; genus Protopterus; species Protopterus annectens. The sequence continues at coordinate 1,858,125,430 of NC_056725.1, forward strand.
TGCCATAATTGAGTTTTCTTCTAAATGACTATAAACTCTGTCAGCGTCAATTCCCGTGTATAGTTTGTACATCGTTGGAAGACAAGTTATTGGTCTATAATTTTTAGGGTAGCTTGCAGCTTCACTCTTAAGTAAGAGCATTGTTTGTCCTGTTGTTAACCAGTGCGGTGTGTGTTCAGGGAGCACATATAAATAGTTTTTACTCATGGCTAAGTCCTCATGCAAAGAAGTTAATACTTTAAGCCAAAAGTTAGGTACTGCATCTGGGCCTGGGGTTTTCCAGTTAGAGGCTTTTCTCAACTTTGTTTCAATCTCTCTGGCTGTTATTTCATCCCATTTCATATTCTGTATTTTAAACGTCTTATTCTTTCTTTTACTTCTTCTATCCATTTATCATCTTTGTTATGTTCCACAGGAACTTCATAGATACTTCTCCAAAATGTATCTACTTCCTTTTTATTGGTGGTCTTTCAATTCCTTTTACCTTTTTTCCCAATTCTTTATAAAACTTTTTTGGGTCATCAATAAATTGCTTATTTTGTGCTTCTCCCTTATATTTATCTTTGTATCTTCTAAGTCTTTCTGCCTGTTTTGAAATTTTTAGTTTGTTATCTTCAATAGTACATAATAGATCCTGGTCTGTTCTAATACTGCACATTGATTTTATCACATCTATCTTTCTTAGTATTTTTGTTGATCTATTCCCTATTCTATAATCTTCTAACAGTGACACTTCCTGTCTTAGCTGCTTTATAGTTTTTTCTATTCGATATTTCCATGATGGTATTCACTTTCGCCCCCTCTTTTCCCTTGCTACCCTGTGTAACTGTGGTAGAACTTTATCAGTTATTAATTTAGCAGCACAGTAATATATTCTGTTTACTTCTGTTATATCGCATGGGTCTCTATGGACAGTGGTAATTACTGTGTTCATTTGTTTTATCAAGCTTCTGACTTTTGGGGTTTTAGTAACCTTCTGCAGTCTATTTCTCTCATTGATCCTGATATATCTGTCTTTGTCTATTAATTCAAGCAACTCTTCTCTTAACTCCTTTTCTTCCATACTGAGGGCACATCCCTTGTTTTCTGTTTCCTGTGGACATTCTATAGAAAGTTCTATAGCATCTTCCTGTGGCACATTCTCTTCAATTTCATCCTCTGTCATCTGTTGTTTTGTCATATGGGAAATCACTGGACTATCACTCCTCAACATTGACTGCATCAGAGTTTCCACAGTTTCCTGTTCCTTTCCTTGCTGACTAGCTTCAAATGAACGTTTATACTGGTTTCCTGTGGAAGGCTCCAAAATATCTTGATATGGCACCTGACCAATTGCTTCCTGTTCCACTGGTTTCCCCCTTAATTTGGATATCTATTGCTCTATCCTGTTGTGGTGCTTTCTGTACTCGATTTACTACACTGAATCCTTCTCATTGCAGCTGTTCCATAACCTCAGTTTCTATTTCTTTGACTTCTCCATTACTAGTTTCTTTTTCTACTTTTCCTCTTAGTCTTCTTATTTTTTGTATTGTAAAGTTTTCCATGTCTGGATTCCTTTCCCTATATTTTTCTTCAAATATCTTTGGTGCTGCTCTTTTTGTATTGGTTAGTTTTGCTTTCTCTTTTGCATAAATATTACACCATATTAAATCTCTTTTCCTTTCCCCTGTTCATATTTCTTCTTCACATGTCTCCTGATCTCCTTGCTTTTCCTTATTCTGGGGACTCACTCCATCATGCTGTGATGTAGTCTGTTTTAGACCTTCTACGTTAACTCCTTTACTTTGCAGGCACTCCATAACTTCAACTTCTATTTCTTTACTTTCTGCTTTACTAATCATCTTTTCTACATTATATATTTGTGCTCTTAATCTTTTTATTGTGACATTTTCCATATCAGGATGCCTTTGCCTGTATTTCTCTTCGAATATCTTTGAGACTGCCTTCTCTATATTAGTTAACTTGGCTTTCTCCTTTGCATAAATATTGCACCATATCAAATCTCTCTTTCTTTCCCATGTCTATATTTCTTTTTTATATTTTTCAAATATCTCTAGGTTTTGTTGTTTATATTTTCTCACTTCCTCAAATGCTTCTTTTTCCAAACAGAAAAATCTGTTGTATTAATGAAAGTACATTTTTATTTGAAGCTTCTGACAGTTTTTCCTGCGGAAGTATTTTTCTTTCCTCTAATTTCTCTCTTAATTGTTTTGTATATCTTGTGTCTGGAAATTCTGGGCTTTTTGCATAATAGTAACAATACATAATTTCTTTCTTATCCTCAATAGTCCACTCTATCGTCTCTATGGCTCTTCTTTGGCCAATCAATTTTTGTTGTTTTTATGGACTTCTAATTCCTTCTACAACGGGGGGGAGGCATCTTAGCATTAGGGGTCTTCCTAAGATACATAAGGACTGTTCTAATCCTCCACTCATCTAGTAAGGGTTGGTTGACTGCACCAATATCTATTTTAATGGAAAAACAGTTAAGGTGCTTGGTTGATAAAACCAACACTATCCTTAGGCATACGCAAGATTTTCTTTGTACTTTATCCAATTATGTGTTTATTGAAGGGTTTGAATTGAATGTTATTTTTGTAACCTTGGACGTGACATCTTTATTCACTAAGATACCAAATGAGATAGGAATTGGTTATATTAGACAATTCCAAAGAACCAGTGATGTCTCTACAGATAAGATTCATTTATATTGTCTGCTTTTAGATCTGATTCTGACCAATAATGTTTTTTGTTTTGATGGTAAATATTTTTTGTAAACCAATGGAGTAGCCATGGGTACACCATGCGTTAACTCCTGCACAAACCTGGTGATGACACAATGGGAGAAGGAGTTTATATTGAACAATGAAATATATTTTAGGTTTATACCTTACTACAAACGTTTTGTAGATGGTGTCTTCCTTACTCGAAATGGCTCTGAGAGTGAGTTGTTATGCTTTTTGGATTATGTTAATTCCACCACACATTTTCTCAGATTTACTGGAAAATGGTCTGCTGAGACTACTGAATTTTTGGATCTATCCATATGGAAGGAAGGTGAGGAGATCTACACCGAAATGTTTAGAAAGGATTGTAGGAGAAATAGCCTCCTTCACAGAAAAAGGATGCATCCTAGGCATTTTTACAAAAACATTATACAGAGCCAAGGTCTTAGAATCTCTATGCCTTACTAGCTCAGAGACAAGTTGTGAGAAAGCATTAGGCACTTTGAAAGATGAGTTTATAGCTAGAGGTTATAAGGCACATGAATATGAGTAACTTTGTAAACCTGATTTTATAGATAAAACTAATAAAGGGAGACCTTACTTTAGAAATTACAATAGAGACGGATCTCATGATCCTCCACTGGGGACATCAACCACCACTCAGAAGTGTAGAATAATCTTACCCTACACTAACAATAATAAAACATTACTTCAAGTTATTAATAAAATCTGGCAAATGCTCACTTCTGATGAGAAATTGAGAAACATAGTTGACAACCAACCGAGTTTCTCTTATCGCAATAGCAAGTCTCTGAAGATACTACTATGTTATAATGATGGCAATGTTCAAACTAAGTAAATACAATCCCAGTGACAAGGCACATTTGGTTGCAGAAACTGTAATCACTGCTCATATATGTGCAATAGTAACATGTTTGTTCATCCTACTACAAATGTAACCTATGTATTTAAGCATTATGCTGACTGCAAAACGAGAGACGTAATATATTTAGCTTCATGCACCAAATGTTCTGCTTGTTATGTAGGGAAGACTAATCGTACACAGAGGGAGAGAGTTAGAGAGCATATTTACACTATAAATAAGGAAGATGAAAGGAACACTCTAGCACAACATGTTTTAAATCATGGAAGCAGTCATAAGTTTTTATTTTAGTGCTTGAGGTTGTTCATCGCAATAATAGGTTGGGCAATATCAAGAATCTCACAGAACAAAGAGAACTGAAATGGACTATTAGAATGCAAGCCGACAAGGGGTTTGGATTAAATGATAAAGTAGTGCTAAAACCATTTTTATTAGAAAGGCCACCGAAACACTAGGACATTGGATATAATAGTTGGTTAGAAAAATATTTTTTAAAAGAATTTTTAAAAAGATTTTAATGAATTTTTATTTCTAGATATGTAGTATCTAACTATAGGGTTTGAGCAGTTCAATAGATATCAATGTCTTTACATTTTGCTAAGACCTTAGTTTTGGAATATATTCTTGGATTTAAAATCATGTTTGTTGTTTTTGTTATTGTCTTTGATGTTACAGAATTCTTTAAATGTGTTTAAATATATATAATAATTTGATTTAGAGTATTGTTTTTATACACTAGATGCATTATAATATATATGAATTTTTTTAGGATGCTTTGTTGCTTTAAGATATTATGAGCATTGATTGATTCACATAACTATGTGTGATACAGAGTATAAATGATGCTGATTCCTGCTGTGTTTTATTAAAGTCTGAGGAAGCGTCTGTTAAGATGTGAAAGAAGTAAGTTTATTAAATAAGTTTTACTCAGCCCTTGGCCATGTTTGCTCTCTCTTTTTTGTGTTTTTTTATTGGACTTTTTATTGAGAGGAGCTTAATTCACTGGTCCTTTGTTTATCTTTGGATTCTTTGGTTGAGTTGACATTGTTTACTAGGAATTTAAATGAAGAATGCATCCATCCATCCATCCATCCATCCATCCATCCATCCATCCATCCATTCATCCATCCATCCATCTATCCACAACCTCATTTTCCCATTTTTCACATGTGGTTGGGGTATCACTTCAACAGTAACAATCATCTACAGCCAAGATTTACACTGCCATTTAATTAAAAATACTTATATTACAAAACATATTCTACACAAGCCCAGTAAATATAATCCATCATTGGTTCCTACCATAAATACTTAAGTAACAACTTGTGAGAAAGGTATTTGAAAAATAAGTAAGCAACAAAAGTGCTTTTCTATATTATAACTTGAAAAGAGGGACAGAGAAGCTGTTAAACAGTTAAAACATATCAGTAATGCTCATTTTATTAAAGCAGACAAAAGGAGTTCCAGGGTTATTATGTCTGTTAAGGAGTATAATACAGGCATGGAGAAATTGTAAAAAAAAGTGACTGGTTATAAAAAGATTATCCTCTAGAATATACCTACTTCATACTATAAACTGAATGATGTTTTGTTGGAAATGTTTTGCAATAATACACAGATATAATATGATACAGTTTTTTTTATATATAGAAATGCCTAGAATAGGGGCAATGTTTAGTATCCCCAAACTGAAAAAAAACATTAGGAATCTGCCATTCAGACCCATTATAGCAACACACGGGTATGATCCTTTTAGATACTGTGCTTCAACCATTACTGCAGAATTTAGATAAATATATTCGAGATTCCTAAATTGTTTGGATAAATTGCAGAAATATACAAAAATGGGAAGTGAATTTATGTTTGTATGTTTACAGCTGACATTTGCTCATTATTTACAAGTATACATAATGACGGGAGTACTGAATATTTTTTAGCCAACAAAAACGCTATGAGTATCAATATTTCTTATACTTTGTTAGACATTTTGTTAAACAACTTCTTTGTTTTAATTCTAAATTTTATAAACAGGACATCAGAGTCATGCAGAGGGCCATGGCAGCAGCAGCCTGTGAGAATTTAGAGTTGGGCTAGTGGGAGATCAGTATACTAAATAAGATTAGATTGTTTGATAAAGTTGTTTTCTATAGAAGATTTGTTGATTTTTTTTTTTTTTAATTTGAAAGGGCCTTGCTACCTTGATTAATGATTTTTAATGGGTTTAAACATCAGTACAACTTTTTATCATTTATGTTAAGTGATAAGGAGGATACTTTATGGACATAACCGTTAAGATATTTCATGATAAAAGTGGTTTTGATAGTGCTATTTACAGGGAATCAACATCTGTAACTAATTATCTACATTATAAAAGTGGTTATCCCCATTTCATGAAGAGGAATATACCTGAGGACCAGATGATTAAAGCATCTAGATTAACAACAAATGTTATGAAGTTTAAGGGAGAAGCAGATATTATTACGAAGATGTTTGTACATAGAGGTTATAGTGAAAATATGCTGAACAATTTAGCTTAGAAAATTTAGGTGAACAGAGAATTGAAATGCCCTCCTATTTTGAATGAAGGTATACAACATAAAATTAATAATAATATTTTAACAAAGTAAACGATAGTTCTATATCTGGGAACCATAAGAACAAGGGAGCTTTAAAATATGGTATTTCAGTAGATCCTAAAGTAATTAGACAGCTTATCTGTAATAACTGGAACATTTTAAGCAGAAACCAAGATATGTTGAGAATAGTAGGTCAGCAAATTAACTTTATTTTTAAGAAAAGTATTTCTCTTACGTTTTTGCTTGAAAATATTAATTATAGAACAGATAAACTGATGACAAATAAAACAAAGGGTAGATTTAAATGTGGAGAATGTAATATGTGCCAATATATTTATAAAGGACTATATTTAACAAAACAAAATTAGTAGATCCCATTACATATGTAAATCTAGGGGAATTATATATATATATATATATATATATATATATATATATATATATATGGTATTATGTTCCACGTGTTACTCTTTTATGTATATATGACAACAAGGATGTTGTCTAAGTGTATTTTTGAACATATATATGCTATTAAGATTAAAATGACAAAAATCCATTATATAAACATTCCACATTATGATGGATTTAATTTTTTTTATGTTTTGTGATTAACCACGAAGAAGGAGATTTAAGGGAATGATTTTTTAAACAAATTGGAGAGAAGATAAATTAAGTAGCAGGTATGACTTCAGGCAGACAAATATCCTGGTTTAAACACTGTGATAAATAGATGTTTTTTTTTTTAAATCCCCAAATCAAGTTACTATGTTATCGGTAATACTTAAGTTCTTTGTTACTATGTCATTGGTAATACTTAGGTTGTTTACATCGTAGGTTTTATGATGAAATGTGTGCTTTAATTATTTATTTATCATGCAGATTAATCATCACTAGTTTGCATATATAATTAGGACATGTGACTGAATGAATGGGCTGACAAAGTTATTTAAGTGTACGGTTTTGTGTTTTGTGTGCATGTCTGATGAAGTTAGACAAAAGCAATAGTAATAAATATGGAAAATCTCTCTAGTGCTTTATTTTTTTCAACTGTTTTATTGGTTGCAATAAAAACAGGGACAACATACAATGATGGTCTAATATGTGGGAGTTCTAACAAAATACTACATTAAGAATACAAACAGCATATAGCAATGTTCAAATATGTAAAATTCTCAGAAAGCATGATATTAATATAAAGATCTTTATTTATTTATTTATTGATATATGTACTAGTTTGCAACCTAGGAGGTGGACTTGTCCAGAGACCAATTTCTGCAACAACCCAGTCTCTGAGAGTAATATTCCTTGTGTCCAACATTCAAATAGTGTAACTTTATATTCTAGAATGGAAGAAAAGAAAGTAGAGAGATAGGAGGAAATAGTGGAAAAGTGGGAAGACGTAGAGGGGAGAGATGGGAAGGAAAAGTGGTAATTTAAAGAAACTGGATGAAAAATGGAAAATTTGGGGGGAAATGCAGGTGAGATAGTACAGCTATGTGTGCATTTTGTGGTGTCTGCTTAAAGTGTCTGTAAGCCAGGTATCTTATAAACATTGTACCAGCTTGAAGGTCCCACATTATCCTGGTGAGGTACATGAGCACAGCCAAGACTCAGTAAAGTATGAATTTTGTTTGGGTTTGAAGCCTGTTAAATGGTCGGTTTTAATGTAAACAATAACTTGTTCCAAAATTTTGTGACACACCTGAAATACAGAACATCTACAGCACTGTCTGACTTTATGGTGGCCAGAAGTTGTTTTTCACTGGATGCCAAATACTGCTGAAGGATGTTTCTTTTTTCATGCAGGGACAGTTGTTGTGGTTGTAGATAAAATCATATGCCGTGAATAGCTGGGTGTTGATTAGCTATTGTATTAGTTCTAGGTTAGTTCTAAACACTGCATTTGTTTTTAATTGGTGACAGTGGTACATCCCATAAGAGGGGTTCCATAGCAAATTTTGCTACTATTTTTGCTCCATGTGTCAAACTTGGTTTGTTGTGTGGTTTGTATATTTGTAAATAATATACATATAGGCGTGTTTCTCCTTGTTGAATTAGGTAGGTAGGGGTTTGAGAGGTAGAGAAGCCCCATTTTTTGATGACTTGCTATATGTGCTGATCAAATTTCAGATTTTTGTTTATAGTTACACCTAATAATTTTGTGTGAGTTACCTTTTCTATGGTAGTATTATTGGCTGATATAATATTAAAAGAGTGTTTGAGGGCAGAGAACTGTTTGGGTGTGAATATAATTTGCTTTTTTAGGTTATGAGCAGGCTTTGCATCAGTTAGCCAGGATTCGACAGAGGAAAATAATTTTTGGGTGACTGGAGTTTTATAATACTTGTTGAGGTGCAGAGGAGGGTAGAGTCATCAGTATACTATATAATGGCATCTTGTTTGATTGCTTAGTAGAACTTGTTTATTAATTTATTAAATAAAAGGTCGCCAAGAATTGAGCCTTGGAGGACTCCTGTAAGAATTGAAAGAAAAGTTGAGAAGGTGTGTTGCCATTTTACAGCCTGTTGTTAAGATAGGTATTGAGCAAAGATAGTGTAGGTTGGAGTGGCCTAGGGAGGAGAGTTCAGTTAGTAGTTTAGGACGACAGACTAAGTGGCTTGTATTTCCATGATGAGTGCCTGAGTCGGGGAAATGTGGAAAGGCAGTCATGGATCTATTATTTGAATGAGAGCCTTCTAGGGTCTGTCAGAGGAGCTTGTAGGCAGTAACATGCTGGAGGAGCTGTGTGTGAATATATTTCTCTAGGATTTTTGATACGATGAACATTGCTGTGATGGGTCTTTTGTTAGAGAACTCTGTTGAAGTGCTGCCTTTGTGAAGGGGTATGATATACATTTTTCCCATGAGGGTGGGACAGGGCTCTCTCTAATCGAATAGTTAATAAGTATGGTGATTGGGTAGGACAACAGGTCTGCTGCCATTTTGATGTATTTAGCTGGAAGGTTACCTGCAGCAAGATGTGTGGGTTTTACAATTTGGAGATTTCTTTTTATTATTAAGGTAGGGAAAGGTTTTAAAGAGAAGGATGTTGTTGGTCCATTTAGCAGAGTAGGTGTTGGGGGAAATAGAGGAGGAATAGTCTTTGACAAGAGATAAAATTAGATGAAGTGGTTGTTGAATTGGGATTCCAATGTTGTTGTTGTTACCATTAGTTGATGATGTTGGTGTGGTTGTTTGACCGGAATGGAGAAGAGTTTTCAATGATGCCCAGAAAAGCTTTGGATAATGTTAGTTTTTTTCCAGGTTGTTAGTATAGAAGTATATTTTGTCTGTATTAATGCAGGATTTGGTTCAGTTTCTGAGATGTCTGAAAGTTTACAGTACAGAAAATCCATAGAAACACATTATATTTCATATATTATATATATATATATATATATATATATATATATATATATATATATAATGTTTTAAAACATTGTATTTAATGAAATGATTTAGTGGCTGCATATCTGATGAATTGTAATTTGATGTTTGTGTCATGTGATTACTATCCAGAGCTTATCTATACAATCCTGTCTTGTGATTGACTGTGCATTTGCCCGGTAAGAGAAGTTTTATTTGAATTTATATATTATTTTTACTAGAATTTTTCACTGTTTGCACGAAGAAAGGGATCGCTTCTACACATGATTTACTTTGATTCATATTTTCTAATTTTTACTTTTAATGTTCATTGTTCATAGGTTTTAGCCAGGTAAACACTAGATACCCAAGGGGCCTAATCAGCTATAAATTCACAAAGACTAGAGAGAGCACAATCCAGAGCTTATCTAAACAATCCTGTCTTAGTTTATGATTTATTGATCTTTACTTTCAAAAAGAGATGCAACTACAAACAAAAGTGAGTAGATGCTACAATGCGCATTCACACACAATATAATTCCAGCTTTTCTGTTACTTTCACAACTTGTACAGTCAGAGCAACAACTTTACTGTACTTAATTCAATATTTACTTTTATAGTGTTTGCATGATTATTCTCATAAAAGTTTACTTAAATTCTCGTTGCAGCTGAATAGGGGTTCCTTAAATGAGTATGCCATTAATGATTTGCTAAAGCCCAAGTATCTTGTACAGTGTAATAAATGATATGTACATTTTAAGGTAGCACCTGATAACACTGGTGATCAGAGTTCATTCATTTCAAAAGCTGGATGATTTGCTTACCATTATTAGTAGTAAATCTAGATTTATTTATGACAATTCTACTTGCACAATTGGCAGGGCTTGTAGAAATTTCATTACATATATTAATTTGTGGACTGATGAGATAAATATTTTTTTGACAAAGAGCAAATAGAACACATTTAGGAAAAGAAGTGTCTATTGTCTGCAAATACTACTCAACCTCTATTGAACAAGAGAATACCACTGACAACTTTGGAATTCTGGATACAAGTATTCAGCAATCTGAGGATTCAGAGTGTATAGTAGGAAAAAAAAAGAAAGGAAGACATTCACAGCAAATAACAAGGAAGAAAAATAAACTGATAAATGTCTGTAAAGCAAAGAGAATATGTACTGAAAAGGACACTTTGTTATGTAACATACAGATTACAGGAAATTATAACATTTTTCTCTCAGAAAACCTTCAGTTTACATAAAATGGCAGCATGTTTCCAAAAGAAGAGGTAGAAAAAAGAGGCAAGGGGCAGGTGAAAAGGAAGAAATCACCTGAATGAGAGAGGCCTGAAGAACATTACTGCAGGAAACAGAGGAGCAAGACAGAAACTGACAGTATGGCTCAAGCTGTGGCTGTACAAAGGCAGCTGGATGAGAATTGTATGTTTACAAATGTAATAAGACTAACGGTGATGAAGATAATTCCTTTGTAACACTTGACAGAGCAGATATTACTGAATTAGAAGTTGAAGATTCTTCAGATCTGGCAAGAAAAGATTCTTGAAATTGGAGATTCATTTATTAGAGGAACTTATACTTACATTTGCAGAGAAAATAATGAACATTGAATAGTTGTGTTATGTTATGCTTGCCAGGAGCAAAAACAGAACGTGAGACAAGCCTTAGAATGCCCTAATGTAAGGAAGTGCGGATTTGTTTTTATTCATGCTGGTACAAATGATCTCATTCCCAAGGACTCTCTGACTATTAGTAGGGAACTTACATCCCTTTTAGATAGTATAACTTGTACAGGTGTTAGAATGTATTTTTCACAAATCACATATAGAAAGAAGAGTCAGAGCACCATAAATATAAATATTTTTGAGGGGTAAAAACCTACATGAAAAAAATGCCCCATTTTAAAAAATGGAAATGTGTAGAGTATCCAAGCCTAATTTTGGGCTCATGTGTTCAGTCAAATGGCCTGCACTTGCCAACATTAGAGAAGAGAATTTTTGCAGCAGACATTTTTATTATTTAACAAACACAAGGTAGGATTTTTGCCAGGTCGAAAATTTAACAGTTCATAGATAGCAACATTCGATGCATCTCTGATGATTGTTAATGCAAGGAGCATTATTAATAAATTTATTTTTATTGGAAATGTGCTATGTTCCCCCAAGACTGATGTAGTTATTGTTTATGAAACATGGTTAAAGAACAATAAGTGGAAACCAGTTCTGTCAGGGTATAAAGGTTTTTACTGTAATAGACATTTTAAGAAAAAATCACATGGAGGTGTTATAACACAGATTAAAGATAGTTATGAGACCTATCATTATTACATGTACAGTGATAAAACCAATACTATAGATTGTGTGACTGAAAACAAAGAGATCCCCACTTGGTCATTGCTGACAAACTCAAGAGGTTAGGTACAAACCTGTATGTCACCCGGTGGATAGCCAACTGGCTCACAGATAGGACCCAGAAAGTTAGAACCACCTCTACAAAGAGGCCAGTCGTAAGTGGATCCCTCAAAGATCAGTCCTTGGACCGCGCCTTTTTGGCATTTATTTCTCAGAGGTCAAGGCCAATGTCAGTGGTCTCTGGCTGACTAAATTTGCAGACAATTGCAAATTAGGAGGTGTCATTGAATCTGACACTGCCACAAATGTTCTCCAGGAGGGGCTGACACAGATAAACAACTGGTGCCAGAGCCATGGACTAAAACTATATGCCAAGAAATGCATAATAGTATCCTTTGGGAAATCATCCATTCCTGGTACCTCTCATATTGACAGCACACCCCTTAGAGTTGATCCAGTAGTCAGGGACTTAGTGACACACATAGATCGTTATGTAGCCTTTGACCATCACGTGTCTACAGTGGTGAGGAAATGATTCTATGTTGCACAACTTATAAACAAAGGTATGGCATCTAAGTCCAAGGAAGTCATTGTTCCACTGTATTCGGCATTCATCAGACCTATCATTGAGTAATATCCCCCTTTGGTATGTACCTAACCAGGCATATCCAACAATTTGAATGTTCGCAGAGGTTTCTCACTGAAAGAATACAGGGCATAAGTAAAATGTCCTATGCAGACCGCCTCAAGGCCCTATCCCTGTATTCTGTCTCCTACCGGCTTTTGAGGGGAGATCTATGCCTGGCATACAGGGCATTGTCAGACCGCCACTCTGATGGACCTCCTGCATAACCACAAAACAAGCAGCACCAGAATTACCTGTTCTAAAGACTTAAACTTTGCCTGTGATATAAATAGGACCTGCTGTACAGATAGGTATGTATCCCAGAGACTACCCCATTTATGCAACAGGCTCCCCATCCATGTGAAGCAGAGTTCCTCACTAACCTGATTCAAGTGCAACTTGGACAATTGGATGGGAAACCAGAAATTCATCCTTGGTTTTACATCTATTTCTCTAATGGACACAGGTAACCTGTAAATGGTTCATCTCCCAGGTCCATGCTTACACTTATCAAGGGTATCAGAACTGGTCAGAGATTTGGGATGCATGGCTAGGCTTAAAAAGACCCTTGTGTTCATTAGCTTAATAAACACCTATGAACCCTGGAACATATAACAATTGTTGGAGTGTTTAGACCACCAAAGTCAAGTGCTGATGACCTAGAGGAATTCATACATGATTCAACATTAGTAAGGAAAATATTCACAGCATATATTCAGGAACAACAATTGCTCCAGGCTATAAAAAGCATACCAGGGAATGGAGCATACTAGAAATTATTTGTGTTCCTAAAGAAATTACTATTACCTCATGTCAAGTTTTACCAAAATTGAAATTCAGTGATCACAGGGTTAATTTGCTGTAGATAATTCTGCCAAACTGAAATATAAATCAAAGCACAGAAGGGTAATAACAGATTATATGGAAGCAAAACAGTCACTGTGTAAAACTAATTAGAGTGATGCGTTTAGTGGAAAAACTGTAGAAATCATGTAGAAAGCTTTGAAAGAGAAATTGTTTCAAGGCAAAAGATAAAACAAAATGTTTAACATTAGGCTCTATGCACACAATACCAAGAAGATATATTTCCATAAGACCAAGATGTTTGATTAAGATGAAAGGCAAAAATGCAAGGGAAGAGGACAAATTACAACTTTGAAAACTGAAATAAACAAGCTGGACAGAAAAAATAAAGACAAGATCAAGAAAAAGTTTTTAAAAATTTGTATAACAATATTAAGCATAACAGGAAACCATTTTATAGCTACATAAGATATGGAAGGAGTAAAGACATGCAAATTAATAAAATGTGCATAGTTTCAAAAATGCATTCTTGGACACAACAGATTATACATATATTTATAAAATCTTATGAAAAGCAGTTTGGCTCCACAAAGGGGGTGATAAATTGCCCTAGTGACATCTAGGTAACATCAGATACTTAAACCAAAGAAAATAGTGTGTGAACGTGCAGCCAGCCAGAAACTCAAACTAAAAGAGAAAAAACCTGTTTAGTGCTATGCTTCCTAAAGGAGCCAAAACAGTAAATGTTCAAAAACAAGCTTAAAAGTTATGTTCCTTAGGAACAAGCCATAGAGCAATATTGTGAATGACCACCAGCCAGAATTAAAGGGGTAAATAACAAAATCCACTTCAATATTAAAAATAAAATGGTTGAGCTCTTTCATCCATTAATTATAGGACGTCATCAGAACTATTTGTATCCAGAAGTGCACACACACACACACACACACACACACACACACACACACACACACACACACACACACACACACACACAAAACTAAACTCTAAGAGTCACATGTTCATATTCAAATGATTAAAAATACTGCTTGTTGTTTCTCAAAGTGCAAGGTACTCAATAAATAAATGCAGTAGGAACAAAAGTAAAATGTATAACAGTAGAGCTGTATAGCATGTTTAGAATATGCTTGCATGTTTAGAATATTTCGTTTACATAGCTGAAAGTCGAAAGTAAAAGTTATACTTGGAATTTGCTAAGACTGCACGCCTGCTTATATTACAGTTGATAAAAGTTATACTTGGAATTTGCTAAGACTGCACGCCTGCTTATATTACAGTTGTCGTGCGTATTCTTTTGCTACTTTATAGCAAAGGTAGGAAGATGTTCACTGTTGGTATCTAGTGGGCAACCACTGGTGGTTACTTTGGAGATGAGGTGAGAATCCAAAGAGACTCTTTACTGGTATTTTTGTTAAGCCTTAGAAGGCACACTGATGAGTTGAGTGAAATAATATAGGTTTATTGTGTAGGGAGTATCAGAACCCATTAGCTGCCAGTCAGTGTTGCAGTCTCCCACTATGATTGTTTCATGACTTATGTTGGTGGCTATCCAGCACAGGATTTCGTTTACAGTGTTAATATTGTCACCAGGGGATATATATAGAGCTGTTATACAAATGCCGTTTTTACTGTTGAGTCATAACTGAGAGATGAGTATTTATGTGTTGTTAAAATAAAGAATGGGGACAGGATAGGGAGACATTTCAATGGTATTTCTATAAGAAATAGCTACCCTGCCAGCCTTTTTATTTCTCCAGCCATTCTTAGAATGTTCCATCATGGTGGGAGAATTTCTTCATCTTTTATTTTTGGTTTTAACCAGGTTTCAATAGTGACTAATGTATCTGGGGCGTGTAGGGCAATGTTCGCATGAATATATGGTATTGCATACACTTATAGAGTTCACATTGAGAAGTAGTACACCTAATTTGTGCCTTTTGGGTAGATAACATTGATGCATATGATGTTTGTCGTGTTGTGTGTATTTTTGGACCATGGTTTTGGTGGATGCCACCACATAGTTTCATTTCTGATATAAAGTGTTTGCTGGGAGGGAAACATTTGTATTTGAATTTATGTTTTTAGTCAAGTTTTGTTAATAAGGCATTCATGTTTAAATAGATGTATCAATGGAAATCAAATTGTATGATTCAGTTTAAGTAAGATGAGATTTATGGGTGCAAAATGTTGATTTTGATTTGTGACATAGTCACTGAGGAGTGGGAGATAGTGAGAGAGAGTGTGCCTGGAGTGAGGTTACATTTGTGAGTAAGGTTAGGGGAAGTAGTATTAATAGCTGAAGAACTAGTATAGTGGATTGGAGAGTAGGGTTAGGGGAAGTAGTATTAATAGCTGAAGAATTAGTGTAGTGGATTGGTGAGAAGGGTTGGGGAAGAAGTATTAATAGCTAAAGAATTAGTATAGTGGATTGGTAAGTAGAGTTAGGGGGCGTAGTATTAACAGCTGAAGAATTAGTATAGTGGATTGGTGAGTAGGGTTATGGGAAGTAGTATTAATAGCTGAAGAACTAGTATAGTGGATTAGTGAGGTGGGTTAGGGGAAGTAGTATTAATAGCTGAAGAATTAGTATAGTGGATTGGTAAGTAGAGTTAGGGGAAGTAGTATTAATAGCTGAAGAATCAGTATAGTGGATTGGTGAGAAGGGTTAGGGGAACTAGTATTAATAGCTGAAGAATTAGTGTAGTGGATTGGTGAGAAGGGTTGGGGAAGAAGTATTAATAGCTAAAGAATTAGTATAGTGGATTGGTGAGTAGAGTTAGGGGACGTATTAACAGCTGAAGAATTAGTATAGTGGATTGGTGAGTAGGGTTAGAGGAAGTAGTATTAATAGCTGAAGAATTAGTATAGTGGATTGCCGAGTAGGGCTAGGGGAAGTAGTATTAATAGCTGAAGAATTAATATAGTGGATTAGTGAGTAGGGTTAGGGGAAGTAGTATTAATAGCTGAAGAATGAGTGTAGTGGATTGGGTAGTAGGGTTAGGGGAAGTAGCATTAATAGCCGAAGAATGAGTGTAGTGGATTGGGGAGTAGGGTTAGGGGAAGTAGTATTAATAGCTGAACAATTAGTATAGTGGATTGGTGAGTAGGGTTAGGGGAAGTAGTATTAACAGCCAAAGAATGAGTGTAGTGGATTGGGGAGTAGGGTTAGGGGAAGTAGTATTAATTAGCTGAAGAATGAGTGTAGTGGATTGGTGAGTAGGGTTAGGGGAAGTAGTATTCATAGCTGAAGAATGAGTGTAGTGGATACATAAGGTAATTGAATAAGCAGGATGTTGTATGAGTTCAGAAACAATCTGTGAATTTAGGCCTGATGGGGAAATTGACCAGGTAAGTGAAATAAACCACTATAATTTGCCTTAGTTATGCTGTTAGGGAGAAATAAGTTCTCCAGAGGGGAAAAATATCATAAGAGCCGCCTGTGTATAATGCTCAAACAAGATGTAAAAGAGCTACTGCTTTTACAAATTGAAAGAGGTGGGTAATAGTATAGCATACACATGGAGCTATTATGTCAGAATGACCTCAGATAACCTACAACCCTAAAATCAGACAGATGACGGAGGGATAGAAGGGTTAAGTATTTTAAACAAGATGGTAAGGGCTGTTACTACTCTGGAATAAGCATCAGTTTAATTTCTCCAAGTCTTTTGGGGTTTCTAGTACCATGACGGGCATGGACCCCATTCCTAAGTCAAAGTATGATTAAAGTTTGTGAAATTAATATTATTTCTGTCTTTGATGTTAACCAGAAGTACTATTTCCAGTACCCACAATGTGTCCAGAATTGACTCCTTCTGCAATTCTTACAGAGCTACATGTATTGGTAGCATATCTAAATGCTGTTTATTTTGGCTTTTCCCGGTTAGGGGTCGCCACAGCGGAACTCCGGTCTGCTAATGATTGGCAGTAGATTTTTACGTGCCAAGTTGCCAGCCGTGACTCACAACCTTCGATGAAGGTATGCCCATTCACGCATGTCTCCACACAGAAGACGCTCTAACTGAGAATCGAACAGGACAACGTCTTACTGTGAGGTGACAACGCTACCGCAGCACCACCACTGCAGTTTCATTGGTAGCATATATCATATCTAAATATGACTGTAAATTCTTTTTTTATGAAACCCATTCAACCCTACTACTATTGGAACTATCTGTGTATCCTTCTTCCACATTGCTCTCATTTCTGCCAGAAAATCCTGGTATTTTATGACTTACTGTCTCTCAGTACATAAGACACTGTAACCACTGTGTAACAATTTCAATGACCAATTCTACTTTTTGTCTTCCTTTAATGGACTACTACATCTGTTTTTCTCAAATCTATTTTTTGAACTTGGTGATGGGTGATCCCATGTGATATAAACTTCATCATTCTGTATAATGTTGTGCATGCATCTCCTGTTTCCAGTTCTTCTCAGTTACTTCATTATTGTAATGTTTGCACAATCCCCACTGCAGCAGTTTTGCCACATTATTATGCCTTCCAGTACACAGTCTCTCTCTTCTATTAGTGTATCATACCCAGCAACAAAATGTGCAACTGTTTCCAGTTCTGTTTACAAAACCTGCATTTGTCTGTTTCTCTCACATCTTCAATGGACTTTGTAAAAAAATGTGTACGTAGTCCATTATTCTGGGCCACCAATATTAACTTTTCATCTCTTGGCTTAAATTCACCTCTCCTTAACGATTCTTGCATCAGATCCTAATCAACATGTGGTTATTCCATGGGTTTTCTGTACTTGTTCATGGCTTTTCCACATTTGTAGCCTTCTCATTTGATCATTCACCTTATCTTCTTTCTTTTGTTGTTTTTGACACATTCATTTGTTGCCTGATTTTTATCTACTTCTGGTTTGATTTCCATTCCCGCTTGACATCGATATGCTTCTGCTAAACTCAGCATGGACATCATCTTAGACATGTTTTCCTCATGTTTTAAAATGTTCACCATGTTTGGATGTGATAAAGTCAGTAGATATGCATACAGTCCTACAGTCGCAGATCTATATGTATAACCAAGTTCGCGGAGGCCCATACCTCCTTCAGAACGAGGAAAATATAATCTCGATATGTATTGATTTTTATATATCATTTGATAAGTATAAAGCATTTTTCTTATTTTCTTATCCAGCTGGTCCAATGTCTTTTGGGACTAGTCTGTCACCCCAGAAAGAGCAAATTGGTTTATAGCTTGAAATTTATTCCTAGATGTCAGTGTTGTTTCCAGTATTCATTTTAGTCTTCTAAAATATTCCTCACTGAGTTTTGTTTGCATTTGTTCATGTTTTATTGCTGACCCTTCATTGAGTCTCAAATATTCATACACTCCCTCTTGCTCAAATTCCTTTATATCACATTCCTGTTCCAGACTGACAATTTTCCTGGTACTGCAGCTTTCCTGCTTTAAATGTTGCTTTTGCACATTTATCAAGACCAGATGACATTCTTATATCATCTGAGAAAGTTTTGACCACTTGCAGTTGTGCTTTCAGCTTCCCATCTGAGGAACTATACAGTTTTAAATCATCCACAAAAAGATAAGTCTTTACACTTAGTTGTTTCCTGGGAGCAAAATTGTAACTGTGACCTAATCTGTTAAAAAGCCAGCTTAATGGGTTAAAGGCAAGACAAAAGAGCAGCGGTGACAAAGAGGGGTTTCCAGATCTTACAAAATGGTGAGGCAGTGATAAGCCTGAATTTAATCAGCTGTAAAACAGCTTATGTGACATCTGCGTAACTATGTAAACTCCTGGATTACACAATAGTTAAACTGTACTGCTGCATTTACATATATTGTCAGTTTACATTTGAAGAAAATCTGTTGCTAGATTGACTGGCAGGCTGCTGTGTTCACACTGTTATTTCTTAGGTGATTCACAACAGTGTAGTATGAATAATGGCAGGTAAAGTGTTTTGTTTTTTGGGGAACACATTGTACAACAAGAATAAATAAATAATATAAAGAAAAAAATGTTAGAATTGCTGAGCACTATCCACAGCATATCTGCATTTTAAGAATGTATGTCATACCTCACATATGTTATATATAGTTAGCACTTCAGAGATGCCCTGCTGATAATGTCACTACATACAAGACAGGTACTTCTATACAATGTAACCATTATACTCTTCGAAGTGTGTGTCAGCTTAGCTATTACTCAGATGTGGGTGTATGAAATAGTCAGACCAAAAACATATCTAACAATCTAATACATTCATATGTCCCTGTAGAACAATTGCATGGTTAGAATCATGGTTCATATGTCCATCATACACTGTCATCATTACTGTTCCACCCTCTCCAGAGTACAATGTAAACCCAAATGCTAATGGTAAAGCAGCAACTATTGTTTTAATCAAGAGCAAAAGGGTCCCTCACTGGAAAGTGAGACATATCAGGACTTTTTAAATAGTTATAATTAGAATATTACTGAATCACCTATGAGTACTTTTTATTTATTTATCCTTTGTTGACCAAGTTAGTCCCACAAGGTTAGAAGCCTGTTTTAAGGGTAAACCCAAGGTGGTATTTATACTATTAGAGGAACTATGGCCTGGGCATTGAGGAACTTCCTCTATTCTTTTCAATAGGTGCTGTGGGATTTTTTACACCCGCCTGAGCTACCACCAGCTCAAGCACATAGGACCTTAATTTACAATCTCATCCAAAATGCAACACATTCTGGAGTGCAGTACCTCCATTATGCTATATTACAGTGTCAGTAATCCATCTGCTTGGTGTGGGAATAGAACCCACAGGCCTCTACCCAAAGGTAAGTACATTACCTGTTGCAGCACAGACACTGCCCGACTTGTAGCATTCAAGTAGGAACAACTATAATATGATTATATAACTGGAGAAATGACTGTCTTCTTTCAGTAGAGGCATACTCAGGTAAAATTAAATTAACTATATTCAGCATGAATTACATTTACACAGATTTTAACAACCACATGTGTAATAAATATTATGATATATAAAGTAACAGATTCTAAACTTGTTTTATTTTTTATATTTGTATTATTTTCTGAAAACAGCATTGACATCTAGAAACAAAATTCAAGCTATAAACCAATTTGCTCTTCCTGTCCTAACATAGTTTTGGAGTGATTGACTGGCCCCAAAAGGTGTTGGATAGATTAGATAGGAAAACAAGAAGGATGCTTCATGCTCATCAAATGATTTATAAAAATCAGTGCATACCAAGATTATATATATTCCCTGTTCCAAAGGAGGGATGGGCCTCCTTGAAAATGATTATATGTATAGATCTGCAGTCATGGGACAGCACACATATCTGCTGACCTCACATGGCCCAAACCTAGCGAAAGTTTTGAAACATGAGGAGAATAAATCTAACATGACTTCCCTGCTTAGTCTAGCAGAAGCATATCGGCGTCAAGCAGGAATGGAAATCAATCCACAAGTAGATAAAAATCAGGCAGCAACTGAATGTGCCAAAAAAACAAAATAAAGAATATAAGGTGAAGGATCAGATGAGAAGGCAAGAAATGTGGAAAATGCATAAATGTAGTTGCACGTATAGAAAACTCCTAGAAGAACCTTATATTTATGAGGTTCGAATGCAGGAATGGTTAAGGAGAGGCAAATTCAAACCAAAAGATGAAAGGTTAATATTGACAGCCCAAGATAGTGGGCTACATACACGTTGGTTTACAAAGTTCATTGAACATGAGAGAGAAACAGACAAATGTAGGTTTTGTAAAACAGAATTGAAAACAGTCACACACCTTGTTGCTGGTTCAGACATACTAATGGCAGAAGGACTGTATACTGAAAGGCATAATAATTTGGCAAGACTGTTGCACTGGGGATGGTGCAAATATTATGGTACTGAAGTGTCTGAAAAACACTTTAACATGAGCCACAAAGCATCATAGAAAATTATGAAGTCTACATCACATGGGATCACCCATTGCCAAAAGTTCAAAAGATAGATGCAAGAAAACCAGATATAGTGCTCCATGAAAAGAAGACAAAAGTAGCATTGATCTTTGAAATCGCTACACCTAGTGACTACAGTGTCTTCCATACCAAGAGACATAAAGTCATAAAATATCAGGATTTGCAGGCAGAAACAAGAGCAATGTGGAAGAAAGATACCCATATGGCTCCAATAGTAATAGGAGCAATGCGTCTTATAAAAGAGAATCTACAATCATATTTAGATACGTTACCAATACATGTAATTCCATACAAATTGCAGAAGGAGTCATTACTGGGCACATTTCACCTGCTGCAAAGAGCACTTCTGGCTGATATCAAAATTGAAACAATACTAATTTTATGAACTTTAATTGTACTTTGACTTAGGAATGGGGTTCATTCCCATCATGGTATTAGAAACCCAAAAAACTTGGAGAAATTAAAAGGAGGGAGACCTCAATTTACAAACTTATCCAAAATGTAACACATTCTGGAGTGCAGTACCTCCATTATGCTATATCACAGTGTCAGTAATCCATCTGCTTGGTGTGGAAATAGAACCCACAGGCCTCTACACCAAAAGCAAGTGCATTAATTGTTGCATAACAGACACTGCCCTAGTTATGCCCTACTTGTGGCATTCTAGGAATGGTTATAATATGACTGTATAACTGGAGACATGTGACAGTCTACTTTCAGTAGAGCTATACATAGGTAAAATTAAATTAACTATACTCAACATAAATTACATTTATGCAAAGACTTTAACAACCACGTGTAATAAATATTATGATATATAAAGTAACAGGTTCTAAGCTTGTTTTATTTTTTTATATATTTGCTTCTCAAGCATCTCAAATGTTGCCCAAAGGCCAATACTTGTTTTTTATATATATATATATATATATATATATATATATATATATATATATATATATATATATATATTCTACCACAGTGTTTAACAATAAGTGACATCTTGTGTTGTATGGATGTGTTACATGGTATAAGCCCCTTAGTATAATACTATAGAATTGTTTTGCACTAATAGTTAATTTTTACATTTTTACATGATGCTTCCCCCTTCACCTTACCAGCCATCAAGCCTACACCAACTGAATTTGGTTCAAACATTCCCTAGCAGTAAGGACCTCCAACCTTCAGAGCCACTAAGCTGACAGTTATTCAGAGAAGCTGTTACCCTACCAGACATCAAGATAGTTGTGCTTTCATCAGAGTCCTAGCATGAAAGCTTTGTTTAGTATTTAGCCTAAACGCCCCTTCCTCTGTATGGGAATGAGCTAATTGTGTCACCATATGGACCCACAATACCCTCCCTTGTGCATGCAAACTCCCATCCACCAGCTTTTAAGGCTAGTTCCGCATTATAGATATCTTGGTGGGCCAAAAGCTTGCCCCTGAAGGCCTACTCTGCCTTGCTCCTCCTCCAAGGGTACATCCAGAAGGTATATGTCCCAATAGCCCTCCCTCAAGAATGGGCGCATCCATTCTCCCGTGTACCATCAAGCTCACCAGCTGATAATCAAACTCAGGTAATCTGGACCATAGACAGAGCTTAAACTGCACTGCTGTGCAAACTGCTGCAATGCTTCCATTATAAGTGGGGGGATTTTTGGTAATCATTTGACACATTTCAGAAATCTCTTTTTGGTTCTGGCCATTGGCAGTTGCTATGAGGCTAGTTATATGGTCAACAACATACTTTTTTAGTACTTGGTTCAACAATACTACATGATAACCATATAAATGCCAGCCTAACCACACATGCTGACAGAAATTGTATGGTTCACTTCTATTGACAAATATCTAAGCATCACTAACATTCGACATTCTACTTACTCTCTTCTCTCCAGCTGAAGTGTGATATTTCCTTTTTTAAAGTCATTGCCTGAAATACTGTTTCTGTATTACAGAGGCAGACTTTTAAGCTGCATCTCCATTAACTTTCCAGATAAATGGCGAATCAATATGGAGTAGATGAAACTAATGAGCCACAATGTTCTATTTGTACTATAGATTTCAATACTTGGATATTTGTTTTTTTACTGCTGCAGTGCGGTGTCATCTTAATAAGCCAACAAAGTTAAATTATCAGTTCTAAGACTAGTGGCATAAAAAAAATATTTCACCAATAACATAAGTAGACCTCTTAGAAAATGACAATTTATTAAAAGACCCCCCCTCCCCCATAGCTGACTTGATCCTGCTTCTATATAAATAAAAGACTCCTACAATAAATGCTCTGCTTTTATAACTCATTTCATTCTTGACCAGACCCATAGACATTTCACTGCCCACATTGACACTAGCTTCCCATCTACTTTGATCAGTCTCATACCTCTCTGCTCAAAGGTTTAATAACCCCAAATCCATCATCTGTAATTCTGTCACACCACTCAAACTCTATGCAGCTTCTGCTTGCATTTATTACAAGATGCTGGCTGTCTTTATTGTCAGAAGAAAGAAAGCCCAAGCCTACTATGTGCATAAGTAGTCACAACATTTCTAAGTAAAACCATGACCGCCTTTGCCTGTTCTGCCATAGCACTACATATAATGTTCCCAACTGCCCCTACTGTCCGTACTTTAACAGTAGTTCTTAATGTCACCTACAGGCTGCCTAGTTGCTTGATATGTACAAAGATGCATTGAAAAATGGTTAATAGAAAGAAGCATAACTCAATGCAGTGTTTGCACAGTCACCATCCTAGGACACCATCCATGACACAGAAAGGCAGAACATAAAGGATCAGGACTCTGGGTATAAGATATCCCCCCTTGATACTTTGATTATCTAAGTCTGTAAGGCTTTTGACAGTCTCTGCTCTTCAAGGGCTGCTTTCTCTACAATGAGAAGACAATTTCTAGGCCTAGATTTTGGGTGATATATTGACCTATGTTAAATGAGTTAGGGTAAGGCCTCTTCTTTGCTCCACATTCTTGGAATGAACTCTGAAAGCAGTAGCCATCTCATTCTTCACACCTTTGCCTTTGGCAAGGCCATGACTCAGGACATAGTCTCCTGCTTTAGGACATAGTCATATTCTAGCCTCGAAACGTTTTCTACCCACTCTGCTTCATTCTCAAATCTGGCCTGTAGATGTGAACTTGGAATATATCTCAGAAGTCCTTCATTTCATAGGATGCCCTTGATTTTGCCAAATATTTTTTTTTTTTAGTTTTTTTAATTCCTCATAGAATTTTTGTCTTTTTGGCAATTGTTGAGAATTAGAACACAATCCAAGGCAAGCAGGATGGTAGAGTCAGCGTCTTTTAATATCCAATAAATGCAATAAGGAACAAAATGTAACATGCAGTACAGTTAACCATGCTTTCACCTAGTACAACACCAGGCTTCTTCAGAACAAAGAGGCAACCCAGTTCCTTTCATTTAAATAGTTCAAACTGCCAATCAAATCAGTAAATCAATTAAACTATGCAGTTACAAGTGGAATAAATTTCATTAACCCTTTAAAACCCTACTAAATTCATAAAACAAATACAATAAAATACAAAGACTTGTATCAACACAGAATTTTATAATTCATACATAAATTACTCCTAATAACTTAAATATCATACTAACTATAATATTAAATATTGAATTTTAAAATGCAGTTCTTAAAATTAAATGTGAAAAACAAAATATGTGCAATAATTCATCATACATACATAAAAAATAATAAATAAATATATGCAGTCCTAAAACATGCAAAACAGTAACTACAGTCATCATAGCAGCAATATGTGTACTAATAAATTTTATGGTGCTATTATAATTTAGCAGCTCTAAGTTTTAAAACACTATTAATACTAATGCAATCATTGAGTCCAGGGGTTCTGCCTGCATCCATCTTCAACTGCCAGAATAATTCCCTGTATTCCAACCTGGACTCCCAGCTCCTACCTTGGGGATCAACTAAAACCTGTTCCAGCACAAATAATTTGATTTTCATTTCCTTACAGGATAAGGAATGTCTAAAAAAGGCATTAGATTCCTTCCCTTTAGAAACCTCATATAAATACTCATAGACCCTACTCCTAAGTGGTCTCTCCATTTTACCGATGGAAAAACTCTGGCAGATTTCACAAATCCCAATATATACCACCCCTTTCATTCCACAGTTGTAACACTTAGATGCCTTCATCCTAAACTCCCTAGATGGAATAAATTTATTTATTTATTTATTTATTTATTTGCAGTTGGTTTACCAGGATAGTCCATTGGGCCTAAAAGAACCCGTTTTCAATGGAGTCCTGGGGAGAAAAGCTCCAAAAAACAGACACACAAAATAGGTACAAACAATTTAAAAAGCCCTTAAAGCAAACCAGAGGGCAGGAATAAACAATAGATAGCTTAGATACTTATACAAATGTAAAATAGGATACAGTCATTGATTTTGCATTTGAGGTAACATTCATATAATACAGTGTAATAGAAATAGGTAAAATAGATGTGAGTTGTGTATGACTTTAGAGAGGTAGAGTTGTTTTGTTATAAATGAATGTAGTTATGAAGGGAATGATAAGATAAATAGGCTTTGTTGAATAGCTTAAGAATGGATGAAGGATTAAGAGTTCCATATTTTATGATGGTTGAGAACAGGAACATTCCCATTGCAACTTTAGATGTGTGTGTAGAGATTTTGAATGAATAAAGATTAGAGGTGGTACGAATGGATGGTGGGAGTGAGTTCCAAAGACGGGCTAGGTTAGAGGATAGAAGGTATTTGCCTGGGGGCGTGTTGGTTTATGTACTTCTAGTAGGTTTTGGTTGTTAGACCTTAAGACTCTGTCTGGTAGAAGTAACTTAAAAGCAGAAGACAGGGAGGGACAGAGAGAGGGGTTATTTATGAGCTTATGGGCTAGGGTGAGCTGAATGTAGTTGAGCTGATGAGGAAGTTCAAGCCAGTTTAGTTTTTGGAGAGAGGAACAGTGGTGGGTTGATGACCTGTGGCAACTTGGCGATCTTATTGTAGCAAGAGGAAAGTTGTTTCTTTAGAGAGGACTGAAGATTTGTTAGGAGAGGTGAGCCATAGAACAGGGAGGGAATAAGAAAGGAAGAGGAGAGAGCGATTTTAGAGGTCTTTGTGAGGTAATGGTTTTGACGGTAGAGCATAACCAGCTTTTGGTGGGTATTTTTGATATTTAGTTGAAGATGAGAGTTGAAATTAAGCTGGTTGTCAATTTGGACACCAAGTAACTTAGTTTCGGACACTAGATCTAGAATTGAGTTGTTTTGACTTATAATCAAGAAATTGTATTGAAGGGAGTAGTTTTAGAGGGGGTAAATACCATGAGTTTGGTTTTAGAGGCGTTTAGAGCTAGGTGGTTTGTTTTCATCCAATGCTCAGTAATTGAGAAAGCTTCTTGTGTGAGCTTTAGAAGCTTAGGGACAGATGAGGCAGAGCAAATAATGGTAGAATCGTCAGCATATTGGATAATGTCAGAGAATGGGATGGATTTATGAAAATCATTTATAAATATGTTAAAGAGGAGAGGACCAAGTATGGAGCCTTGGGGAACTCCGGTGGGGTATTGAGAAAAGAGGAAGTGGCTTTCCATTTTACAGCTTGGTGTCTGTTTGATAGGTAGCTGGAGAACCAGTTTAAAGAGGAGGGAGAAAGGTTAAGGTTGGAAAGTTTAGTTAGGAGCAGACTGTGTGAGATAGTATCAAAGGCCTTAGAAAGGTCAAGTAGTAGGGTGGAGACAATTTTCCCGGAATCACGTGCTTTATTGATGGTTTCAAGAAAGGAGAGGAGGGCTGTCATGGTGCTATGGTTTGGCCTAAAGCCATGTTGTGTAGATGTAAGAAGGTTATTTTCTAAAAGATATGGTAGTAGTTGAAGTTGGACACATTTCTCTAGTAGCTTAGAAATGGGGGACAGGATAGCAATTGGGTAAATATCTTACACTTGTCCAAAATGTACCCACATTGTTGAGGACTGCAATCACTAAATAATGACAGACATTTGAATTTCGGACTTCATATCCCTTAGAAAAAATAAACATGCTAATGTAAAACCTGCTATTCTAGCAGCCTTCTAAATATATAATGCAATATTTAAAATC
This sequence comes from Protopterus annectens, assembly GCF_019279795.1. NCBI lineage: Eukaryota > Metazoa > Chordata > Ceratodontiformes > Protopteridae > Protopterus > Protopterus annectens. Next base: position 1,858,152,866 of record NC_056725.1, read on the forward strand.
TGTCCCTAATTTTAGTCTTTTGACCCCCATTATTTTTGGCTTTGTTCCTGATTCTTGCAAAACAGAACCTAGCTAGAATATCCTCCTAATGTAAGACCTATTTTTCCACTTGTGTTGGTCTTTCTGGTAATGCCTCCAATAGCTGATTTGGGGACTTGGTTTTGGCATGGTTGAATACAGCAAGTTACCACAGGCTCCTCTACCTTGGCACATTCGCCAGTCTGATTCACCACTGAGGTACATGTTCTTTCAGCAGCCAAAGCCCCCTGCCCCTTCACTGGAGTTCATTGGTCCTTGTAGTTCACACAATGTTGTGATCACATTTTCTAGTTACTTGCTAGATAGTCAAGGAAAATGATCCCCTCTAGCAGTTGTTAGTGGTTACCTGTACTGAAAACCGAATTTTTCATTTCAGAAACTGACACGGCAAACTCTGCTTGTTAATTACTAAAGATTCCTCCCTCACAGTGATGCTCAAGATAACAAAGCACATATTAGCATAACTGTGCTGTACTGCAGTACACTGAGGCTGTGACCCAACTGTAAGAATATTGTACCCTAGTTGATACCCTGGGGTCAATGGTAAGTATACAGTAAACAATATAGCTACACAGTGACTCTGTTTTGTCTCCAGATGCAGTACCTATGTCCCAGTGAGTGAAATCTCTCTTTCTGCACAAACACACACACACACACACACACACACACACACACACACACACACACACACACACACACACACACACACACACACACATACACACACACACACACACACATATATATATATATATATATATATATATATATATATATATATATATATATATATACTTTGTTTTGTTTGTTCATTTCACTGAATTTGAATTCACCCTGACCAAATCGTTGAAACCTCAAATTACTGAAAACTCATTTCACTGAATTTCATTTCACTGAAGTGAATTACTGGCACTGTGTAGAGTACTGTAAGGCAAGTAAAAGGTATATGCTTTTTTCCCCACTATAGTGTGATCTTGGAGTTAGTATATCTAGTTGGGGGGAGTAGCCCCCCAAGTTTGGTTTTATATTATATTTCACTGAAAGCTTCAAAACAATACATTTTAAACCATAGACATGCATACTTACAACACCAATGACTAACTCTTTCCGGAAGACAATATATACCCAAACTAGGTGGGGGACTATGCCCACCACACCCCATTGTTTTACAAGGTTTCAGTTTTTGCTGATGAATTTTGTACAAGTGTTTTGAGATCAGTGAGCAGAGGCTATAGCACTACTTGTATAGTTCATATTATTGTGAACCAAGAACTCATTTTTATCGGAAAATGAATTTCAACAATGGGGACAACATTTCACAGTCTAACCAAATGGAGGATAAGGTTCTTCAAGTGAATACAAACACGGAGCATAAGCTTTTGCAACTTATTTCACTTTTAACACAATGGGTATTGCAGGTAAATTTGGTATTGCAGAAACTACAATTCCCATTTGCCCAAGGTCAAGAGACAGTGATTTGCTCTTCTACAATGCGTGAGAGACCATTACATCAGGGTGACTTTTGCTATTCATTCTGCTTCCAACAGGGTTTCTTTTAACTGGGAAAGACATCTCAATTCAAACAACCCGGTTAGTAAAATCAGTTTCCAAGAATGGGTTAACAAAGATGTGACATTTCCGTTGACAGAAGAGAGACCGGAACAGCAACAACAACAACCATCCAGGAGTTTTCAGAATAAACTTTTGGACTTTGAAAATAAACTACTAAAGGTATGAAACCTTCAGTGTGATAACTGTTTTTCAAGTGAAAGGTTTACGCGTTTATAAATTTCCTAATGGGTTGGCTATGAGAGACAAAGAGACAAAAGAACTTATTGAGATGTTTGACCAGCATGGTCTGGAACTGTTGCATTTTGTGAAAAGTTAAATAATACTAATATAAGTAAATACTTTGAAGAACTTAATTTGTTGAATGAAGAATTATTGAATGATTTGCTGTTTGAGTTGAATGTTTCTAAGTATGAAAACATTTTTCCTAAGACTGAACGGCAGGTGGAAATGAATATAGAACAGAAACATAAAACGTTATTAAGGGATAAAGAAGAATATAAAAAAAGTGTAGCTTACCCCCTACACAAAAGTTACAGGAGAGGGATAGAAGACCTAATGTTATAGAAAGAGAGTACTAACAAGAGGTCAGAGAGGAATTCAATTAATATGATACCAACTATCCACCAATTAGGAGATTTGAATTTATTAGGAACAGAAACACACAAAATAGTAATTTTTTATCTCAGACACACACCCCACGAGACCTTGGAACAACCCCAGAGGAAAGAATTGGAGGAGCAATTGGTGGAACAGGAATTAAAAATTATTTTAGACTTTAATAATGATGATGATAACAATGAGATAATTATAGATTTTGAGGGTAAAAGAGTTACTCAACAAGGGTTTAGTATTTACAGCTACACGAGTAGAGATATTGATCCAATTCACTTTTCATTATTTAAGAAGGGGTTTCAATTTATTCCCTTCTTTAAAGTGGAGGTGACTGATGTTTTAATAGAACTTAAACTCTTTTCTAGAAAGTTACATTTACAGGTAATTTTTAAAGACCAGGTGGCTCCCAATTTATGGGGTATAGAGGAAGGTCAGCTTTTCAGGAAAAAGAGTTTATTTAATCTACCTATCCATCCTACAATTTTAGCCTACAAAACAGTATGTGCGGCAGAAATTTGTTCATTTACTAACACAAATAAAAAGAAATAGAGATTTTTTTAATATGACTAAACAAGAGTCCCAGTTATTGAATGAATTAAGAACAGGTGATACCATGCATATTATGAAACCCGACAAGGGAGGGGGATTGTTCTAGTAGATAAATTTGATTATATTGGGCAAATGCTTGATATTTTTCATGATAGAGAAAAATATTTAGAAGTTTCATGAAATAAGATTTTTATAGCACATAGTAATAATCAATTATTTTTAGAGGATGCACTATATCAGGAGACCATTTTGGAAGATTTATTACATTTTTTAAAGAATGAGTATCCATTAATAGCACAAGCCTTCAGTATTCTGAAGGTTCATAAAAATATATTAAACCCTTCTTACAGAGTTATAATAGCAGCTCAAAATAGTTCTATATATTCCCTTGGAATCTTTATATTTAGATTGTTGAAGAACACTGTTACATCAATAGATTATTTACTGAACGATTCATTGGATTTTTTATCTAGAATTAATCAAGAGTAGTTTAGTAAGTATTGTTGTTTTACCACAGTAGAAGTTGCAGATCTTTTTACTTCTATACCTCACAAAGAAGGACTTGAATTATTTTTTGAAGCTACAAGTAAATTGACTAATTTAAGTAATACAATGATAAATTTTGTATCGGAAATTATGGAAATAATATTGGAGAACAATTTTTTTCTCCTTTGAAGGAGAATTCTTTAAACAAATAAAAGGTGTAGCAATGGGGGTAAGTTGTGCCCCCATCTACACAAATTTGGTCACATATGCATGGGAAGAGAAATATGTGTTTAGTTCCAACTATAACATTTTTTTGGATGATATATTTATCGTCTGGAAGTATAAAACAAAAACTATAGAACAATGTGTTACTTATCTGAATGAGATTTCTCCATTTTGTAAATTTATGAGTACTTATTCTAATACAAGTATTGAGGGTGGCCACGGTGGTGCAGCGGTTAGCGTTGCTGCCTCACAGCAAGAAGTTCTCTGGTTCAATTCCCAGCTGGGGTGCCTTCTGCGCGGAGTCTGCATGTCCTCCCTGTGGTCGCGTGGGTTTCCTCCCACATCCCAAAGACATGCAGTAGGTGGATTGGACAATTTAAATTGGCCCTAGGTGTGTGCATGTGTGTGCCTTCTGTGGAAGGTTGGGTGCCGGGCTGGCAGCTCGACACCGTAAAACTCCACTGCCAATCATGAGTGAACAGATGATCTGCTGTGGTGACCCCTAACCAGGAAAAAGCAGAAAGAAGAAGAAGAATTCTAATACAAGTATTGACTACTTAGATATTACTTTGTATAAATTTTTTTTTAGAAAGGGTTTTGGCATCAAAAATCTCTAGGAAGGAAACCTTTTCAAATAACTATCTTGATTAGAATAGTTGCCATCCTGGTTTTACAAAAAGAACATATTTAAGCTTCAACTTGTTCGAGCTGCACGAATGTGCTCAAACATAAGGAATTTTAAAGTGGAGTTGGTTAAAATAGCTATGATCTTTTGTGAGAGAGGTTACCCACACAATTTAATTTATAAAGTTAGTGAGGAAGTATTTCAGGGATGGGAGGGGGGTCTAAATTTAAACTTTTGTTGGATCTGGAGAGAGAGAACCTACATTTCACTAGAGTAAGAGTTGAACATGGGTTTACTAACAATGAGGTGTTTGCATATGGGATGGCTCCAGAAATTAAGGAAATTATGTCCAAAAATTGGGTGATTTTTAAAACTAACAACGATTTGATAACTTTGATAGACCAAAATTTGATTACAAGATGGGAAGGAACCTCAAATATTTATTTGTACATCAGATACCTATGTCTTATTTCAATGACAAAGGCGCCATCAAGTGTGAGGCATGTTCGCAATGTAATTACGTATTGGAGTGGTCATCCCTGAATTTACCACAAATACCTTTCATTGTTGTTTTGAAGAATGAAAATTGTGCAACTAAAGGCATTATTTATGTAGCAGTTTGCAAAACTTGTGAATTTTATTATGTTGGAAAAACTGAAAGACAACTAAGGAAAAGAATTTACGTGCATTTATATGCAATCAATAGTAAAAACATGAATAATACATTGTTTAAACACACGTGTTAAGTTTAAGTTTGGAATCTTAGAAGTCATTACAAAAGATCTAAGAGGGGGTTGTTGGAAATTACAGATAGAAAGAAAAGAATTTCAGTGGCAGTTAAAATTAAATGCCACAACATTACCCGTATTAAATGAAAGTGTTTCTGTTTTACCAGTTCTCAAGATTATGGCCCAGGTTTTATAGAGACAGAGATTCATATGATATTTTAATGTGCTTTTACCTTGGATTCTTGAAGTTTTTTGTATTAATTAGTTTGACCACCTGAACAATCAAGTTATGTGAACAGATATAAATTGATGTTATGGTGTTTTATTTGTGTTCTGATCTCTGTATTAACAGGGATGAAAGCACTTAACGTAAATAAAAAACTGATTTTGTTCACTGGTCTCTGAGTCCTAGAGGAGTGGACTTAATATTTTAATTATTTTGAACCTTTTTCTGCTTTATCCATTTTAAACCTTGTTCTTGCTTTTATTTCTTAACAGTGACTAACTCCATAACTTATGTTATGAAGTCTCTACTATCTTTAACCATTGTTTTACTTTACACATATTCCCAGCTGTTTAATTTAGGAATTTTTGGAGGTATATGTAACTTTCAGAACTAAGAAAAAAGCTAATATGTTTATGGCCAAATTGAGGGGGGGGGGGGGTACAGCTGTAAATGACAGTAGAGCTGCGAGTTCTTAGATCCTGATCAGCTTTTTGACCTCCACAAGTGTATATAACAAAAAAGATCTACAGAAACCTTGATGAAATGATGTAAATATAATGGAGACAAATTCCTACATAAAGCATCATTAGATTTTATTCAGCCCTAGCACAGCATGCATTGAGGAAGCTAACTAAGGCAGAAATGCATAGCGAGGAAGAAACTCCTAAGTCACACTTTTTACATGTGTAATTAATGCATTCATTCTGCAGGGAAGTAAATACACTATGGGGAAAGGAAATACTGTGCTTAGGGTGTGGTTATCCTTTAGGTCATCACTTCTTAATGAAGATTGATGTCTGTGATACTTACATAACTGAGCAGGTTAACTTATCGAGTGCCACTCTCTATAAAACCAAGGTGGGATGAAGAAACTTAAAGTGGCATTGCTCCTACACCATATACATTACCTGAGAAATTAATAACTTTGCAATTAATTGGGAATAATATGCAGCATTTTCTTATCTGCTATAATATTTCCTAGACTGCAACCTGTTGGATATTATACTGTGAAATATCAGTGTGGGAGCGAAAAAGTGCTTTGAGATTGTTCAGTAGTCTGCACAGTCCCAAGCTGCTATGGCTTGTCTACATAAGTATTTCTGAAGGTTTGCTACATTTCCACATATGCGTATATAGAGAGAGAAAACATGGGAAAATATTAAACTAGCTGCCCATTTTAAGCTTAGCTAATTTCTCAAAGTTAAGAATAAAACTCTCTACCTTGGGTCTGTGAGGATGGGTGCCACCTTAACCATTATACTAACCCTCTATCTTAGAAGAAAGTAATATGCAGTATCTGTAATTCTGAATGCTTAGATGAAGGTGTATAAAACTGCAACTGTAAGTCTCTGTGATGCCCCACCTCTGGGCCAGTAATCAAGGAGCCTCAATCCTCACCAGTGGCACCAGTAGGGGACATTCACTGGGAGGATAACAGGTACATGCACAGTATTTCCAGATGCAGCTCTCTGCATCAAGTGCAATTTCCCTTAAGAGCACACAGAGACCACAGTCAGTCCGGGGCTGGTTTCTCCTTCTTTCTCCAGATCCCCAGTAAGACTCCCCACTGGCACAGCTATAGAGTTGGGTCCTTAGCCCAGGTTCCAAGCCAAGTCCTCCAACACTCTCTCTGTCCAACCAGTGCTTCATGTCCCTGCACAAGTAGCTGACACACACACTCTTGGAGACACCGGAGGTATACCCCTCATTGGTGAGGTCAGATCATAAAGTAATCTCACTGGAAGTCTACATCCCGCCCCCACCCCAGATAAAAAAGACCACAGTGAAGAACTTCTCTAAAGCCGACTTCACACTTCTTAGGACTGGTGTGGTCTCTTTCAAGGCCCCCAAACCAGCGGAAACCATCACTAAAGCCGCTGAATCACATACAAATGCCTTCTACCAGCACCTCTAGGACTGCATGGATCAGGCAATCCCAAACAAAACAAAGACTCTTTGTACCAAAGGCAAGCGTCCAGTCTGGTGGACCCCAGCCATAAACAAGCTCTACAACAAAAGGAGAAAGCTACTACAAGATAGAGCAAAATCCCTAAAAGGAAGACACCCTTGATCATTATAAGTAAAAACTAAGAGCTCTCATAAAATCATCCAAGGCAAATTTTGAAAGAAAAAATCCAAGGACTCAAAAGACAATCACAAGGCCTTTTTTAGTTATGTTAGAAACCTGGGAGGAAACTCCCAGATATGCTCAGAACTAGTTCAAAATGATGTAAAGATCACTGAACCTACAGACATTGCCAACATACTGGCTGACAGGTTCAGTGCAAATCCCCCCCCCCCCCTCCCCAAAAGGAGAAATATCTATACCAGAGGATTGTAGCCTCCCAAACATCTCAAATGCTCAGGTGAGAACAGCTCTCTCCAAGGCGAAAAACACAGCATCCATGGGACCAGATGGTGTCCCCGGTTGTGTGCTCCACGAACTCATTCAGGAATTAAACCCGCAATTAGGGCAGCTGTTTAATCTTAACCTCACCTCAGGATACGTACCCAAAGAGTGGCGTACGGCAACTGTGGTCCCACTACATAAAGGCGGTGCGCCTCCACCGACCCTGGAAACTACCGTCCCATCAGCTTGACAAGCCTGGTCTGCAAAGCTATGGAGAGGATCATAATGGAACTCATAAATAAAGACATAGGGGACCTGCAGACATTGGATCAAACCCAATTTGGCTTTGTCAAGGGCAGATCATGCCTCTTAAACTTGGTTGACTTTTTCGAAACAGTCACCAAGGTCATTGATGAGGGCAAGGCAGTCCACACAGCCTACCTTGACCTGGCAAAGTCATCGACAATACCCCACTCGGGCATCATAGAAAAACTCACCAGCTTAAATGTAAACCCATACGTCACAAGATGGGTTGCAAACTGGCTAAGTGACAGTACCCACATGGTCAGAGTTGCGGGCGCCATGTCTGATTCCAAGCCCGTCACAAGCGGTGTCCCACAGGGCTCGGTCCTGGGCCCACTCTTATTTGGCATCTACTTTTCAGAAGTACAGGCAAGCACAGGAGGATTATGGCTGACAAAGTTTGCAGATGACTGCAAACTGGGCACCATAGTTGAAAACACAACAGACACAGATATCCTTCAGAAGGGTCTCATAGAAATGGATAACTGGTGCCAAAGCCATGGCTAAAAATGCATAGTCATACCCTTTGGGAAAAACAAGGTTACCCCAGCTACCATATAGGTGGCAATCCACTAAGCACAGAAGAGGTTATCAGGGATCTGGGGACCCAGGTTGACAGTAACCTTTCATTTGACACCCACGTTGCCAAAGTAGTTAGGAAGACCTTCTACATTGCCCACCTGATCATGAAGGGATTCACATCTAGGTCAAGGGAGGTCATCATTCCCCTGTACTCATCACTCATCAGACCGATGATTGAGTACAGTGCCCCATTTGGAATGTATCTGACCCAACACCTGCAGCAATTGGAAAGGCCCCAAAAGTTCCGCACCAAAAGGATAAAGGGTCACAAAACTATGTCCTATGCTGCCCGACTGAAGGAGCTCCAGCTCTACTCAGTCGCTATCACTGCTCAGAGGTGACCTCTGCCCCCAGAATTAATGAACATGCTTCACCTCAAAAAATCTAAATCCATCCGATCTACAAGAGCACGAGACTTGAACCTTGACACGGTCATAAATAGGACGTGCTGGAGGGACAGATTCATCACCCAGAGACTCCCTATGCTGTGGAACAAAATCCTGGTACATGTGAGGCAGAGCACCTCGCTGGCTTTGTTCAAGAGAAATCTTGACCAATGGATGGGAGATCGCAGGTATACCCCAGGGATCACATCAGCTGATGCTCCCTGATTACTGGCCCAACAAACTAAAGGGGTGGCGAAAGTCACAAAACTCTGGGCTAGGCTTATAAATGCCCTAGGGCAGATAGCCTAGTATGAACCTATGAACCTATTTCTTTTATACATATGCACACCTGGGAATGGCTGGCATACATTTGCTAGCTATGCTCCCTTCTGCCCAGACTATAAAGTAATTACCACTGCCACAAGAACCCCTCATCAGCTACTTTAAGGCCCTTAACAAAGGGTGTCCATTTTTACTGTGTAATATTAATACTAATACAAATGGTAGTTTGACCAAGGCTATTAGGAGTGGCCCACACAGAGTCACCAAATAAATATGAAAATATTCTCAGAACTTAAATATCTCTACAAAGATCAGCCATAATGAAAGTTTTAAATGCATTTAATAATAAATAATAAAAGAACAAGAAAATATTAAGTATATATTCACAGTTACATCAGAGTTGAAAACCACAGGAAATATTTAAAATAACACTGCAGGACAGGCTCAGATGAATAAAGAAAAATAATATCTAAATTCAGCTTCACTATATTCCTGGCTATATCAAAGAGAGTTACTATTCCCTACTTAATAGAGCTAGACAGATAATGTGGTGAATGGTTCTTTGTGTTGTCAGGCTTAAGACAGGATACAGACTACTCTATCTCACTAAGAGACTTCTCAAATCAATATCTGAAAAAAAAAACTTCTGAGCTAGCTTGCAGAATGACATAATTTCTAGTCATCTGACTTCTAGTTGTCATGCAACCCCCCCCCACTGCCAGCAGCTGAAAGGACTTAGCACCTACCTGTAAAAATACACACACACAAGGGATTTGCTCAGATCTTTGGCAGGTACTAGAAGTCATAAAACAATTCTGTACCTCTACACTTCCAGAGAGTAATTAGTTCACCCCAAAGACAATACAGAAAGCTACCTAGTACAGAGTTTGTGTCTCTGGCTGCCTTGAAATCTGTGAGATAGCATCTTTATAGCCTAACCTATAAAGTGAATTAATTTCAGATATTTTTTTAAAGTTTGCTGGGCTAAGGTTAACCTTCCAGTTAAAACATATACATTTAAACAGTTACTATAGTGCATGTATATTTCTGTTCCCTCCAGTAAGGTATACTGTGGATATATTTCAAACCCAAACACTTTACAAAATACCTTTTTTTAACACAAATGTGTGTACAAATCAGTTTGATATACACATGACATACAGTTCTAATACATTTGTAACACCAGCATCTCATATGACCCACAGTTC